>NW_022605388.1:0-25107 GCF_008692095.1 Etheostoma spectabile
TACAACTAGAAATGGTTTTTAGGTTCAGAAACATTTGGAGTCCTCCTCCCATCTCACAGTTTGTTTGGTCCACTGCCTCACAGTGGTTTGGTCCACTGTTTGGTTTTCTGCCTTTACGTTAATGCTAGCAGAAGTCTGAGGGGCTCGTGGGATTTTCTTCTCAAAACTCAGATGCGACATACAATGTATACATTTCAACTCATATATTCATCTTGCTCAAACTCAAAAAGCCAAATTCAGAATGGGATGTTTAAAATCCAGTGTGGGTATACTGACAGATTTACTTCCTTAGTGTCGGCTAGCTTGCTAATTCCGCCCCCCCCCCCCCCGTGCTTTCATGCTCCACACTGGTTATAGAAAATGAGCCGGACAAAGTCAGTCATGTAAATATAAACAGCTTTGCCAGCTTTACTACACATATCCTCTACAAGTACCATTGTGTATGCATTGACTGTGTATTGCTCTTATGAAATTTTAATTTAGATTAAATTTGCGCCCATGAACACAATTATTAAATTGAAATATATTTTCTCCAGGTTTGAGCAGTGAGTCTGTAGATAACAGTTTGATGATTTAGTTCAAGTGTTTTAAATATCTGATAACTGTTTCTCTCTTGTCAGGATATACTCAATGAATTCAGCAAGGGTAGTTCAGGAACTGCTGGATACTGGTTTGGTCTGAGAGCTGAAGGAGGGAGATGGAAGTGGATTGATGGAAGTGATCTGAATGAAAGGTAAGAGACACATTCCTAAACACTCTGAATCCTAAAATCTATCAGCCTTGATCTAAACATCATGTTCTTCCCTCAGCTACTGGACACCACAGCCTCCTCCTGCTACTGACAGTCAGTGTGTAATGTCTGTCCAGACCAATAACTGGATATCAGTGAGCTGTGATCAGAAACAAAGATGGATCTGCGTAATGAAGCCTTTATCTGTTTAAACACAGCAGTCAGACTCTGCATGATAATATCAACTGGCTTATAAATATCAAACTATGAAGACTTCTACTTCACAATTTAAATGTTTTGTCTTCAAAACTAAAAATGTTCAGGGGATTTATTTCATAGAAAAAGAGAAAGTAAATATTTAGTGAGTTATTTTTCAAAGCTTTTTATGTGTCTCACATATAAAAACACTTAGATTTGAATGCATTTAGATGTTTGATTATGAAGGTTTTCTAATGTTAAGTCTGTGAAACATCCAGTGACTAGACTGAAGGGGCTCTGTTATCATTGATACCTGAATGTTGTTCTGCTTTGTTAGAGATGTGATGCTTATAATTTGTATATCAGCAGATTGATGACAGGGACAGACAGACTGCTCAGTTTCCTGTTTCCTGTGTATCATGTGACATATTCTGTTGCTACTCATTGGCCAAAATGGGGGCACTGCATCACTCGTTTGATCGACATTTTGGCTTCAGCATGTTAGGAATATTAACATGTAAAATGTTTTCTGTTTCTATCTAGAAGCATATTCATGTTTTATCACATTGAATAAAAACGCTGCAACACAATGTCGTTATTGTTTTTCTTACATAATGCTGATTGAAACTATCTTCACCAATGTAGAACGAACAACATAAATAAGGAAGTTGTCTATCATCAAACTATGATCCTTATGATTCTTTTCACTTTACTGAACATCTTGGGAATGATAGATTTAATGTTTGTGTCAGTCAACTAAAGAAGAAGTTGCTTATTTATCAAAGAATTATTTGGGGGAAAAAACAAATACATTTTAAAAAGGGGATTTTATTTTGGTTAATGTAGATAATATTAATACAATACCAACCATATGTGCCAGGATATTTTCTGTATGTGTGTTTGAAGTTGATCTTTCAGAGGAAATGGAGGAAGAAGCTGACTATGTTGACGCTCCAGTATACTGTGGATAAAGTGGCAGCCCCTCCAGCTCTAACTGTCTCTGTTGTCAGAAAGTACTCGATGAATGCAGCGTGGGTAGTTCAGGAGCTGATTGATACTGTTTGGTCTGAGAGCTGAAGGAGGGAGATGGAAGTGATCTGACTGAAAGGTAAGAGACACATTCCTAAACACTGAATCCTAATCATAAAAGCATGGTAATATCAACTGGCTCATTGTATATGGTACAAGTGTCTGGCTTGAATGGGATCCAAACCGTATTCAGGATGCTGTAACATGTTGAATCCAGATGAGACAGAAGCAGACCTGGTCTCAGTGTGTTTGCTGCATTTAGAGTTTAGAGACGGTCGCTAGGTGATAGCAACAAATACGGCCTAATGACGCCTCACAAAGTTAGTTCAGCATAACTCTAAGTCAGTTACTATGGCAACAAACTCTGCCATTAGTACGACTGTTATTTTTAAAGGTGTTAACCTCAGTACGCCTCTGTATCTTCCACTGCAGCTGACAGTGTGACTTCCTCCTCCTGTAAGTAAATTAAAAAAGTTAATTTAAAACATTTTGTGTTCCACTCTTTAATCCATCATGAACCGTCTGAGATGATGATAAGTGCCAAACATAATTCAATTTTAAACAGGTAAGCATTAAGGTTTAGAATAATTTATCGGGCATTTTCCGTCATTTCAACATTGGTGTACTCACGTTGACTTATACAGAAAGTTAGTTACTCGCAGAAAACAATTGAGACAGCCGGTGAAGTGATCCTGACTAGTCCTAATGCGGTATGCTAACACCGGTAACTGCTAACACCGGTAACCGCTAACCACCGTAACCGCTACCACCGATAACCGCCACTAACCGCTAACACCGATAACCGCTACCATGACCGGCGGACCTGGCAAGCGAGCCCTGGCTGTTTGCAACCACCGTGACAGACCTCTGATAGAAACTGCAAGTTTGAATTCCTCATAATAGAACACGCAATTTGCAATTTTGGCAAAAAAAAAAAAGTGTAGCCTGTTCAGTGGCCATAGCAGACAAATGCGGTGAGCCGCATGTTGCCACATTTCTACGAATTTCTTGGATCAAAAAACGATGGCTCTGCATAATGAAGGCTTTATCTGTTTAAACACAGCTGTCAGACTCTGCATGATAATATCAACTGGCTTATAAATATCAACTATGTGTTTGTGCTGTGATGCAGTGATTACATATTTTAAACCAGATTGATGAAAGGGAACAACGTCCTGTTTCCTCTTGTTATTTTAAAGTTGAACTTGTTACAGCAGGAGGCGCTGCATCGCTCCTCCTCACCACGATGTTCCCAACAAACTTGTCTTCAAGTGTGTGTATCCTGATGGAAATCATGTTAAAATGAAGAGGTGACTAATGATTTTATTACTTTGATTAAAAACGCTGCACATTGTTGGTGTTGGTATTGTCTTTTTTGTACATATTGCTTATTGACTCTTTAACATAACATGACCTAACATAATGTCACATTAGGCCAGTTTTGGCAGCAGACATATGCACAATTATTCAAGCCATTTTAAAAATAAAATGTGTTAAAAAAAATCTGTACATTATTTAGGAAAAACATGACAGCTGCCAAAGAAAAGAATCATCAACTGTTCTTTAACTTTCTTCATCGTTGAGAAACGTGAACACAACAAATGTTGAGGCTGATTCATTTTCACTTTTACCACCTAAAAAACAGGCAACAGTTGTCTGATAAGTTACATAATACAGGTAGGGTCACTTTGGGGTGAAAAAACTATTTTTATCATTTTATAAATGAATACAGTTCACAGAATGAGTGTTTAGCTGACAAATCTGCTACATTTAAATTAAAATGCCATCATAATAGTTTATAGTGTATCACATGTTACTCCGACTCTTTACAGTAAAACCAGCTCATATAGCACATTAAAAACATAAGCAATAAAACCACCACATAAAACAAGCATATTAAAAGTAATTAATATAATCTGAGCGGCTCTAATTGCAAATCCCCAACAAACGCCATATGTGGAGAAACTCGTCCTGATTGGATGATTGCATCACGTGGGGCTAACTGCTCCTGATTTTCAAAACTGACCATAATGGAATACAATCTCATATTTTACGTGAATAGTTCACCCAAACGTGTTCATGAAAACATTTTATGCGAGAAATACACTAAGCAGTTTCTGAATCTGTCTTCGTTTCAGTTTGACAAAGGTCAGTTTAAAAGATTTTCTTCAGCTCTTAAGAAGCGCTGAGTTTTACATAAAGTTGGCTGAATTCAACGTTATGCCGATGAGGTGCGGGCGCTTCTTCTCCTGGAGAGGTGTGGTGTGTTTGCTGCTGACACCAGCATCTAGGAAAACACAGTGACTGGCCTGAAGGGACACTAAACTGTTAATCATCAATAACTTGAAATGTGATTTTCTTCTCTGTTATGCTTGTTTCTGACATTTTATGTTGTTGGTCCGGATTGGTCAACAGAGCGCTCTGCATCACAGTTCTCATCAGAATCAATGTATCTAAATACTGCTTTAATCTTTAGTTTTTTTTAAAATTCTCACTAAAGGAGAAGACTTGAGACATTAGCTGCTAACCAAACAGGAACTCTGTCACGACTTCAAAATAGAACTAAACATTACACACATTTCTTAGAAATATGAATTGGTTGGTTGTTAACTTTATCATTTCCCTTCAGCCTTCACACCGGCTCTGTTCCTTCCTTAAAAGGTCAATGTTTTCTGCTGGTGAGATATTCTAATATATGTATAATAATAGAATAAACTTTAAACATTTCTTTTGTGCAACAGTATGTTGTATTATTACTTTTCATAATGCATGATGCTTTTGAAGGACACAGTGGCAGCAAACACTTTGGAAATGGTAAAATGTATTCTTTCATTAGAGACACTGCAGACAGTAACGTCCACCACTAGACTTCCCCTTCTCAACAACACGTTATTAGCTGCAGAAATGCAAAAACCCACTAATCCGAAGCAGAAGTCCAGTGTAGAGGACCACAGCTGAGCAGACGCCCCCCTAACAGCCCTCATACAGGACTGCAGCAGGACTTCAAACATCTGGTCAGGATGAAGAGGAATCCACAGGAAGAAATTGGTACTTTAACATATTCTGTTTAAGTGTCTGCATGTAAGATATTATCTACTATATGTATTTATGTACCACAATGTTTAAATACATATGTGTTTGATGTTAATCTTTCAGAGGAAATGGAAGAAGAAGATAACTATGTTAATGCTCCGGCCTGGACTGTGGATGAAGTGGCAGCCCCACCAGGTACATTTCACATGTTTAATATTGTTAAACATGAGATTTTATTGTCTTTATGTTCAAAAAATGTGATAATGATAAAAATATGAATGTTTAAAAACTCAGCTCTTTTTGTTCTGTAAGACTTAAAATCACCTTTGACTGTGAAATCAACATCATTAACTCCACTGAGTTCTTCTTCTTCTCTCAGACCAGAGGTCTCTCTTCTTCTCTCGGTCTTCTCCACTGATAGCAGTGTGTTGGCTGATACTGTTAGTCATCATGGGCCTTCGGATCTACTGTGAGTACCACTGTCTTAGCTTGTTGGTGGTAGTCCTTATTTAAAGGACCGGTTCACATTACTCATATATACATAGAAACCGTTTTCTTGCTGTAATCTCTTCATACTTGCTCTGTGCAAATATGTATTCAAAGGTTTATCAGAAGCTAACATGAAGCTTCAGAAGTCTGAGTAAGAGACGTTTTTTTATACAAATTTCACTCATTTTCGCAGACAAGATTTCTGAAGCAGAAGAGTGAACTGGAGGAATGATCAGAGAAAGAAAACCCAGTTTCAGTGATCATAGACTAGCTAACTGTTTATAAAATAGATTTTGAACACATGAGGCCATCCTGTAATGGATGGAAGTCTGTTATTATAATAATAATAACAAGTTGCATGACTAAAAAAATGAAAATTGCATGAGCATTATAATTAAGAAGCACATTTTCATTTTACAGTTGGTATTGTCTTAGAAAGCAAGATCACCAACCTGACAACACCAAACCAGCAGCTGGAGACCCAGAGGAACAACTTAACAAAACAAATACAAGACCTGGAGACAAACTGGAATAAACTCAACGTCAGTCGAGCTCAGTGGAGCATTGATGCCTACTGCCCCAAAGATAAAGGTATGTTCAGATCCTATTAATTAGATCCAATAATAACCAATAATAATGATATCATAATGTTTTATTGGTTGGTCTCTGTTGTTTCAGAGAGACAGTGTGCAGCTTGTCAGAAGGGCTGGTTACTCAGAGACTCTAACTGCTATGCGTATTTTAACGCTGCTCCTCCTAATCAGAAAACCTGGGAAGAAGCTCGACAAAACTGCAGAGGAAGGAGTTCAGATTTGGTTGTTGTACAAAGTCAAACGGATCAGGTAATGAGAAAACTGGTTAATTTTATGACACACATAGGCGGAAATTGGGGATGAACCGGGGGGTGGGGGTGGGGGGTCAGGACCGACCCCCAAAATATTTAAAACCACTCTGTGTATGGTAGATAATTAAATACTTCACATATTTGTGTAAATAGTTAAATAATACAAATGCAAACAGGACAACAAATAGGTTTTAGGTTCAGAAACATTTGGAGTCCCTCCTCCCTCGTCTCACAGTGGTTTGGTCCACTGCCTCACAGTGGTTTGGTCCACTGGCTCACAGTGGTTTGGTCCACTGTTTGGTTTTCTGCCTTTACGTTAATGCTAGGCAGAAGTCTGAGGGGCTCGTGGGATTCTTTTCTCAAAACTCAGATGCAACATACGATGTATAAATTTCAACTCATTTATTTTCAACTGGCTCAAACTCAAAATGCCAAATTCAGCTGCAAAATGGGATGTTTAAAATCCAGTGTTAACATCGGGGAACCCAAGGAAAAGCAATTGATTCTAGATTCAGAGAAGCAGTCAGATGAGTGGGAGAGATACGTCTCTTTAACATACAAAGAGGAAAATAAGTATTTGAACACCCCGCTATTTTGCAAGTTCTCCCACTTAGAAATCATGGAGGGGTCTGAAATTGTCATCGTAGGTGCATGTCCACTGTGAGAGACATAATCTAAAAAAACAAATCCAGAAGTCACAATGTATGATCTTTTAACTATTTATTTGTATAATAAAGCTGCAAATAAGTATTTGAACACCTGAGAAAATCAATGTTAATATTTGGTACAGTAGCCTTTGTTTGCAATTACAGAGGTCAAACGTTTCCTGTAGTTTTTCATCAGGTTTGACACACTGCAGAAGGGATTTTGGCCCACTCCTCCACACAGATCTTCTCTAGACCAGTCAGGTTTCTGGGCTGTCTCTGAGAAACACGGAGTTTGAGCTTCCTCCAAAGATTCTCTATTGGGTTTAGGTCTGGAGACTGCCTAGGCTTCGCCAGAACCTTGATCTGCTTCTTCCAGAGCCCCTCCTCGGTTCTCCTGGCTGTGTGCTTTGGGTCATTGTCATGTTGGAAGACCCAGCCTCGACCCATCTTCAATGCTCTAACTAAGGGAAGGAGGTTGTTCCCCAAAATCTCGCAATACCTGGCCCCGGTCCTCCTCTCCTTAATACAGTGCAGTCGCCCTGTCCCATGTGCAGAAAAACACCCCCAAAGCAGGATGCTACCCCCCCATGCTTCACAGTAGGGATGGTGTTCTTGGGATGGTACTCATCATTCTTCTTCCTCCAAACACGGTTAGTGGAATTATGACCAAAAAGTTCTATTTTGGTCTCATCTGACCACATGACTTTCTCCCATGACTCCTCTGGATCATCAAAATGGTCGTTGGCAAACTTTAGACGGGCCTTGACATGTGCAGTTTAAGCAGGGGAACCTTCCGTGCCATGCATGATTTCAAACTATGACGTCTTAGTGTATTACCAACGGTAACCTTGGAAACGGTGGTCCCAGCTCTTTTCGGGTCATTGACCAGCTCCTCCCGTGTAGTTCTGGGCTGATTTCTCACCTTTCTTAGGATCATGGAGACCCCACGAGGTGAGATCTTGCATGGAGCCACAGTCCGAGGGAGATTGACAGTCATGTTTAGCTTCTTCCATTTTCTAATGATTGCTCCAACAGTGGACCTTTTTTCACCAAGCTGCTTGGACATGTCCCCGTAGCCCTTTCCAGCCTTGTGGGGGTGTACAATTTAGTCTCTAGTGTCTTTGGACAGCTCTTTGGTCTTGGCCATGTTAGTAGTTGGATTCTTATTGATTGTATGGGGTGGACAGGTGTCTTTATGCAGCTAACGACCTCAAACAGGTGCTTATCTAATTGAGGATAATGAATGGAGTGGAGGTGGACATTTTGAAGGCAGACTAACAGGTCTTTGAGGGTCAGAATTGTAGCTGATAGACAGGTGTTCAAATACTTATTTGCATTTGTATCATACAAATAAATAAGTAAAAAATCATACATTGTGATTTCTAGATTTTTTTTTTAGATTATGTCTCTCACAGTGGACATGCACCTACGATGACAATTTCAGACCCTCCATGATTTCTAAGTGGAGAACTTGCAAAATAGCAGGGTGTTCAAATACTTATTTTCCTCACTGTACTTATGAATAATAATGACGTGTGTGTCTGCTGACCAGTGATGTCATTACGCCTGCAATTGCATGTGAAATAATTGTAATACATAAACATATTCAGTGCTAGAAATTCAACAGCTTTTTATATTTCAAAACCCAATGAAACAGATTTACCTTCTTAGCGTGGGCTAGCTTGCTAATCCCCCCCCCCCGTGCTTTAATGCTCCACACTGGTTCTATAAAATGAGCCGAACTAAGTCAGTCATGTAAATATAAAACAGCTTTGCCAGACTACTTACTAAACATATCCTCTAGGTTCCAGGTTTGAACTCTGAGTCTGTAGATAACAGTGTGATTATTTAGTTATAGTGTTTAAATATCTGATAACTGTTCTCTCTTGTCAGGATATACTCAATGCAGTCAGCTCAGGTAGTTCAGGAACTGCTGGATACTGGTTTGGTCTGAGAGCTGAAGGAGGGAGATGGAAGTGGATTGATGGAAGTAATCTGACTGAAAGGTAAGAGACACATTCCTAAACACTCTGAATCCTAAAATCTATCAGCCTTGATCTAAACATCATGTTCTTCCCTCAGCTACTGGACACCACAGCCTCCTCCTCCTGCTACTGACGGTCAGTGTGTAATGTCTGTCCAGAACTATAACTGGATATCAGTGAGCTGTGGTGAGAAAAAAAGATGGATCTGCAAAATGAAGGCTTTATCTGTTTAAACACAGCAGTCAGACTCTGCATGATAATATCAACTGGCTTATAAATATCAAACTATGAAGACTTCTACTTACAATTTAAATGTTTTGTCTTCAGAACTAAAAATATTCAGGGTGATTTATTTTGTAGAAAAAGAAGAGAAAAGTAATAGTTACAGTGAGTTATTTCTCAAAGTTGTTTGTACGTTTCGTTTAAATAAAAACAGACATGCATTTAGATATTTGATTATGAAGGTTTTCTAATGTTAAGTCTGTGAAACATTCAGTGACTAGACTGAAGGGGCACTGTTATCATTGATACCTGAATGTTGTTCTGCTTTATTAGAGATGTGATGCTTATAATTTGTATATCAGCAGATTGATGACAGGGACAGACAGACTGCTCAGTTTCCTGTTTCCTGTGTATCATGTGACATATTTTGTTGCTACTCATTGGCCAAAATGGGGGCACTGCATCACTCGTTCTCAACAGAATGTCCTCAGAGATTTTGGTTTTAGCATGTTAGGAATATTAACGTGTAAAATGTTTTCTATTTATCTATCTAGAAGCAAATGCATGATTTATTCCATTAAATAAAAACGCTGTGACATGTTATTGTCTTACATTGTCTTTCTTATTGTTCTTACATAATGCTGATTGAAACTATCTTCACCAATGTAAACAAACATAATTCAGGAAGTTGCAACATCATTGAACAGGATGTGTGAGAGAAGCACATTGAAAGAAAAAATGATAATCAACCATAAACTGAGAAAAATAGGACACAACCTCAAATAGGAGCATCACAGCGGAGCAGCCGGCCCCCTAACAGCCCTCATACAGGACTGCAGCAGGACTTCACACATCTGGTCAGGATGAAGAGGAACCCACAGGAGGAAATTGGTACTTTAAAAAATTGTTTTTATTATATTTGTACATCTTATCTACTAGATATTTATGCTTACCAGGATGTTGTCTACATTCTTTGTGCGTTTTCAAATGTGAGACGGTTTTTTTTATGCTTTACAACAGGTTTTTAAAATGTCCACATTCATCTCCAATGCCGTGTTGTGAGTTTTCTGCTTTGCTCAACACATTGGGAATGATTTGATTTATTTAGTCTCAGTGTAAGTTGTGGAAAAACCTGACGATTTATCAACTTAAGAAAACATAAAATTGTGTATTTTAAAAAGGAGGATTTTAGGATTGTTGATTATTGATCTTCTTGCTTTGCATGACTGCCAGCAAACGATTTTACCATGTTATCATTGATCATATAATCCATCTTTTCTCAACATATTTGCAGTTAAACTGAATTTAAACATGTAAACGTGTGTTTGATTCTGATCTTCCAGAGGAAATCATAGAAGAAGCTAGCTATGTTAATGCTCCAGTATGTACTGTGGAGAAAGTGGCAGCCCCTCCAGGTACATTTCACACATTTATTTATTATTGCTGAGCATGATATATGTTTACTGATCTTTATTTATCTGTCACAAAATCTTGTCTGGGATGTTTTCAAAGCATCTTGAACTGTACCTTTAAATCAACATGTATTTAACTGAGTTCTTCTTCTTCTCTCAGACCAGAGGTCTCTCTTCTTCTCTCGGTCTTCTCCACTGATAGCAGTGTGTTGGCTGATACTGTTAGTCATCATGGGCCTTCGTATCTACTGTGAGTACCACTGTCTTAGCTTGTTGATTTTAGTCCTTATTTAAAGGACCGGTTCACATTTTGTCAGATGCCAATATGTACAGTACATAGAAACACTTCTTGCTCGGTTTAGTCCTTCCTCCTCTTCCTGCAACGATGAAGATGAGACAAGGAAGATATTTACACTACTTGAACCTCATGTTGCTTTCAGATAAAGCTACAAATGTGTTTTATCACAGAAGTAGGACTGTGGACTTTGTCCCCTATCCGTTATAATGGAAGTACATTAGAAAGGAATCTGTTATTCTCCAGTATGAACTGGAGGAATGATCAGAGCAAGAAACCCCAGTTTCAATGTCCATATAACACATGACCATTGTTTAAAGATACATTTAAAACATGTCAACCAATCTTTTAATATCTAATATGATCATGTAAGTTCCTTCTTTCGTTGTGTCTTTCTATAATATGATCCTTCCGTTTAAACAAAGTCTCAACGCCCCAAACTCTGTCACTATAGTTACCTCTGTCATTTCTGAAAATGACGCCAAGCTGAGGGCAGAAAACCAGCAGCTTAAGGCCCGAAACCAGGAGCTGGAGACACAGATACAAAACATGACCACAGTTGATGATTACTGCCCCAAAGAAAATAACGGTTTGTACGGATCCATTTAATTAAAGCTACACTAGAGAAGTTTTCCCGCTTCGGTCCCCCTACAGGTTGGTAGGGGGTAATTTAACGTAACGGACAATTCTGCTTCCAACCTGTAGGAGGATTGAAGTGGGAAAAGTTCTCCAGTGTTGCTTTAAGTCAAACAATAATCAATAGAAATACCATGACGATGCAGTTGTTTATGGTTGGTGTCTGTAGTTTCAGAGAGACGCGTGAAGCTTGTCAGGAGGACTGGTTCCTCAACGAGTCCAACTGCTATGAGATACACGACGCCGATCCTTCTAATCAGAAAACCTGGGAAGAAGCTCGGGCAAACTGCAGAGGATACAACGCAGATTTTGTTGTTGTACATAGACAAGAGGAAAAGGTAATGAGAAATCTGCGGGAACTTTGAAAGTGAGATGTAGATCATGTTTAAATATGTGATGACCGTGTGTGTCTGTCAGGATATGATCAGTGGTTACAGCTGGGGGACGCAGGATGAGACTGGATACTGGATTGGTCTCAGAGTTGAAAATGGGAGATGGAAGTGGATTGATGGAAGTGATCTGGCTGTAGAGTAAGATACATATTCCTAACACTTTGAATGATAAAGTTTTGTCTTCCTTGATCTAAGTGTCTTGTTCTTCCCTCAGCTTCTGGATAGGACCTCCCTTTGACGGTCAGTGTGCAGTTTCTGTCCAGGGCGTCGGTTGGACATCAGCGAGCTGTGCTGACAGAAAACGATGGATCTGCAAAAAGAAGGCTTTAGGAGTTTAACCCTCCTGTTGTCTTCGGGTCAAATTTGACCCCTTTTCAAAAAAGTTTCTACATCAGAAATTTAGGTTTCTTTCAAACAAATTGTCCCAAAATCATTGACTACTTTTATTGAACTTTTTGTGTTTTTTGTCAATTTTAAGCATTTGAGAAAAAAATAGATAAAAGAACTTGTGTGATATGTAAATATATATATATATATATATATATATATATATATATATATATATATATAATATATATATATAAATAAGAAAAAGATAAAAAAGACAATGTCATAAAGTGACTAAAATGTGAACAAATGTATAAAGAAGTGACTAAAATGCCGAACATAGTGACAAATGTAAAGAAATAAAAAGAAATAAAAAAACTTAAAAAATTTCGGAGAAAACTCAACAAAAAACGATTTCAAAAGGGTCGGAGAAAGTCAACAAATGTCAAAAAAGTGACAAAAACATCGGGGGAAAGACACAAAAGTGTCCAAAGACAAGCAAAACGTTGATAAAAGGTTTTTTTGTTTGAAATTTTGACTCCAAACTGTGCAGGTCGGCGTGAAGACAACACGAGGGTTAAACACTGCAGTCATATTCTGCATGAGAATATCAACTGTCTCATAGATATGAAACTATGAAGACTTTCAACACTGTTTGTGTGTGTCTGATAAAGTAGACACCTAGATTAAATGTAACTGAGTTAGACGTTGGATTATAGAGTTATGGTGTGACACCAACATTTAAGAAAATACAGTGACTGTCCTGAAGGGCACTAAACTGTTAATTATCAATAATTTTAAAGGTGATTTTCTTCTTCTTTGTTCGAGATGCAATGTCAGAGACCGGTTAGAGGATCTTTTGCAGTGCTTATATTTTCTGTTCCTATGACATTGTATTGTGTTGCTCCTGATTGGCCAGCAGAGGGCGGTGCATCACTTGTTCTCAACACAATGTTCCAGAGTCTGTTTCTATATGTACTTATACAGCTGATGGTTAAGAGTCATCTTTCTATCTAGAAGCAGTTTCATATTTTAGTCCATTACATTGAATAAAGTGTATGCCAGATATTGTTTTCTTTCTCTTATTTTTCTCGAACATGTCAGCACATGTTAATAAACTACGAGAAGGACCAACCTTATTCAGAACATGTCTAATCCAGATGAGACAGAAGCAGCTCTGGCCTTCAATTCAGTTCAATTAACTTTATGTATCCATCAGGAAGTTCATTTGTGCAGAGCCATGTCCAATCCATATACCCAACAACGCAACACAGTTCACAGCCACAAGGGCGTAACTTTGGGTTCAAAATAGGGGGGGGGTTGAGATCTCCACTGTCAAGCAAAACTGAAACACTTCATTTTCTGCATTCTGGTGAATTTTTCTGTTAGGCCTGCTGCTGCTGGTAGTTCTGTCTCTGTCTCCCCCCCCCCCCTGTGTGTCCTTATATGCAGGAGTGAATGCTGGTGTGCAGGAGTCAGGGTTCCAGCTGCAGCTCATCTACACTAATCACCTCTGCTTCAAATACCTGGTCAACCTACCACTCTTCGTCAGATCATAGTCAAGATGACCACGTGAGTCTTGTCATCACTCTACCCGTTTGTACTAGTTGTTTTGTGGTTTTGCTCGCCCTGATTATTCTCTTTCTGCCACAGTTCTGTGAACCGGACTCCTGCTATCCACCAATCCTGCTCTCCACACTGGATCTCTGGATTTTGCACACAGGCCTTCGGAAACACGGTACCACGCACGCTCTGTACCCCGAATCCCATTTGATTTGGACTTGACTTTTCCCTGTTGCATTCCCTAACCTGGACATTGGACTAAACTTGTTAAACTCTCCTGTCTCTGCGTTGTTGTCTGCATATGGGTTCAACCTAGTTTCACACGTATGATCTGACCAGAACATGAACCCAGCAGACTGTAACGTTGAGACCACACCTCAAGCCCCACCGCAGTCCGTGGATCTCTCTGCTCTAAGTATATCTAGGCCTGGCATCTTCAAACACAAAGCTACGGCTCTTCCTCCACACTGGCCGTACGACGACACGGCTCCCTGCTGCCAGCTGGGCGAAGTGCTTTAACACTTTCAGCACCGTGGACAGGCAGTTTATGTGGGGGAGGGGAGAAACTGGCCATCTCCCTTCCACCACCTGTTATCCGCACATGCCCCCCAGTGTGACATCACTCTGCCCAGGGCAACCCCAGATGCCAGACTGACCCACGATTCGATACAAACCTTGATTCTTTATTTTTTGGTCTCTCAGTAAATGTAATACAACTTTTTTCTGCCTCATGGCATTGTTTTGTAATTGATTACATCCCACTTTGCAACACAG
Source organism: Etheostoma spectabile (assembly GCF_008692095.1). Lineage (NCBI taxonomy): Eukaryota > Metazoa > Chordata > Actinopteri > Perciformes > Percidae > Etheostoma > Etheostoma spectabile. The sequence goes on from NW_022605388.1 coordinate 14,577, forward strand.
TTATACAACAGAGACCTCATTTATTGATTTTTCAGTATTTATTTATCGATCCAACACCAAAGATTCTTTTTGGGACCTTAAAATGTTTACAAAATCGTTTCAGTGGTTCATTAGCTCGTTGGAATGAGACATAAAAATATTGGTAACAATTCCCCTCCCAACCTGTAGGGGGAACAAAGAGGAAAAGGGCTTTGGTACCCACTGTAAAGGTGCTGGTTGACATGTAGCTAATGTAATTCTTGGTGAGTAACATAAGATTACTACACTGTTCACCACGCTCAGTTATGTTTAGTATGATTGTTTTGACCACGGTTAACTACTCTGGGCTAACCCACAAATTCCTCAGTAATGTTAACTGTATAGATAGATGTCTAATCTAATGGTAATTTAGCTAGCAAACCGGTGCTAAGGTCGCTAACGGCAGTTTACTGAACCGTCTGGGAACCAGACCCAGGTACTCGTCGGAACAGCAGCCATTTGTAATGTTAGCTACACCTTCATTAGCGTTACGGTGCCCCCCCTTTTGCTTTAAGCTAAATTTACCAGACAAAACAGGAATAAGGCACCAACAGGACGAATACTAATGGTATTTGAAAGATGTGGTAGCATTGGATCTGGATGGGAAGGATAACTCTGGGAGTTGGAAGGGTGTGTCGCAATTCTGCCTTCTCACTCCGTGACATAGGTTTGTGGAGCTGGGTGAGGTGGGTAGAGTAGACAAAAATTGTACTCAAGTAAAGTTCTGTTACTTTAGAATAATATGACTCAAGTAGTTCTCCAAATAATTATTTGAGTTAGAGTAAAAAGTACTTGATGAAAAAACTACTTAAGTAGTGAGTAACTGTTGAGTAACGTCTGATTTATTTCTTAACACAAGCATCAATCAGACCGACAAAAATACAAAATAATCATCTTTAGGCAAATTATAGTTCATCCAATCAATAAAATAATTAAAATTAATTGTGAAGAGACTTGTCACATCAAATTTGATGGATACTGCATGTGCAAAACATACTGTATGTAACCTAAAAGACAAAGATCCACCTCTCCACAGCAGAAACTAAAACTACCGCTACGTCTCCTCAGGTTAGATGTTGACTTGTTGAACGCTCACATGTCCGTTTGTTTTGGTCGACACAGAAGACGCCGCACAATGTAGCTGCTGTTTCCCACTTTTCCTAAAGTAAACATGCTTTCACTATGAGCCGGGGGAGGTTCCTCCTGGTCTGCGTTGCCTTGGCGACGGTTGATTCTGACATCTTTGATTTGCTACGACCGTGAAGCTAACCTGTCCCGACGCTGAGATCGAGTATGGTCACGTGACTGCACAACGACGTTTGATTGAAACAGTCACGTGGTAGAGCCTTCAGCGGAAGACTCTCTCTGTCAAAATAAAACATTAAAATGAGACGTACGCTGGGGCAAAAACAATGACGAGTAGATTACCAAAGAGGTAAAAAGAAAACGAGCTCATTGTAGCGGAGTAAGACAGTTTATTTTTCACTAATCTACTCAAGTAAAAGTGTAGTGATTTAAAACTACTCCTAGAAGTACAATTTGTTTTTCAAAAACGTACTCAAGTAAATGTAACGGAGTAAATGTAACTCGTTACTACCCACCTCTGGTTGCGATTCTGCCTTCTCACTCCACGACACAGGTTTGTTGAGCTGAGTGTCGCGATTTTGGTTTTATTTTCCATATCGTTACAGCCTTAGATGACAGGGTCCGGATGTTTCTTCATTCTTTTCTGATTTTACTGTTTTCTATGTTCATTCTTTTTATTGTACATGTGTTTTTACTCTTGATTTCTGATGTTAAGCACTTTGGATACCTGCTGGTTGATGTATAAATACATTTTGATTGACCCACCTGCAGGGCACAAGGGCGCAAAATAAATCTTCACGACTGTGAAGGGTTAACCCAATAGGGACAGCTCAGAGAGGGCAAAGCCTATAGGAAATAGGCCTTGAAAAGTAGAATTTTATGTTTGTCAAATGGGTTTTCTATCTCAGCAGAAATAAGTTATTGAATGTATTGTTGATGAAAGGTACTGTTGGTTGAAAGGTTGACGGCAGCAGCGTGGGAAGATGCAGCAGACACAGTATGGGTTAAAACCATTAAATGACTTGAGAAATTAGCTGTTAACCAAACCACATCTCTTTCACAGCTCCAAAGCAGAACTATAATCCACACACTTTTCTGAGGAATTAAAATGAATACAATGTAAACTGTATAATTTTCCTATCAGTCTTCACAAAGACTGTTTTACAAAGCTGTTGGTGTGTGTCTGAAAAATTGACACTTGAATTAAATGTATCACGTCAGTTAGATGCTGGCTTGATTTTTCTCTTTCTATTGTAAATATCAGTTTATTTAACATGTTTAAACCCCGATGAGACAGAAGCAGATCTGGCCTCAGTGTCCTTGCAGCTTTTAGAGTTTACATGTTCCCTATGCCTTTTACGCAGTGCATTCTGGGATACGCACAGGTAAACTGACTGAGAAAAGGGATTAGTGATGGATGTTTATTCTCAGAATGATGAGCAATGAACGCAATATCAACAAATATGTAATGTGTAATTTATGAGTAGTAAACAGGTCATTGTTTAGAAAAGACTCATCTATCTGTGAGCAGTGTGCCTTGTATGACTTAGTGACAGTATAGATATAGATAACAGACATAACGCTTGTTTTGAAGCACGTTGAGCAAGCATGCTAAAGAAAACACTGTACATGGTTTTGGAAGATCATATTTAGCCAATCATGATTGCAAATACCTTGCTCAACCAAAAACAGAAGTTGTTCTCAGACTTACAGATGCGCTGTGGTTTTATTTCAACAGTACGTCTCTGTCTGCAAGTCAGGCAGAACCCAACAGAGCGACTGGAACCATGGCGGAGGAGGAGGTTAGCTACGCTTCGGTTGTATTCAAAAGTAACCAACATCCTCCACCCCAAGGTAAGTGTAGTATTTCTTTTCAAAGTACAGTATATCAATAACAGATATCTTTAACTAATGCTTTTGTTATTCATCAGATACTGTATCTTTGTTCATGTGATCATATGCAACGTTGAATTCTTGTACTGGTATTTTCTTCACTAATACTGGATAGAAAATACAGTTCTGATCAGAATAGTAAATCCAAATAGCTGCAGCATTTGCATTAGCTGGGTGCTATCTTGGATAGTGATGTCTTGACTGACAGCTGGCTCGACCAATCACATCAAGTCATTTGGGGGATCAAGTTTGCTAAGGCAATAGAGGCCTTATAGGAGGGCCTTATTTACTGTGTGTGTGTGAGACGGTTTTAATGGTTTTCTAAGTATTTCCCCTTAAAAGGCAGAGTTTCCCCTTTTTGTCTAGGGTCTAAGTGTGAGACAATTTCAACATCTGTGGTTTTAGCTGATAGTTCTCTGTCTGAAAACATGACGTTATTGGACAAAAGCACAGAGCCCCTAAAGTCTCTAACTATCTTAAGCTGCTGAGTTCTGAAAATGATATGGTGGCTGTGTGCAACATCATTATCACATAAGAAGAAGAAGAGATGCATTGTACCCGATTTAGCTTCTCAATAATCTGTAGTCCCTGGGCAGGTCGACACATACACTAATACAGCTAATACAATTAATAATACAAGTTTGAAATACAATACACACTAAAATCCAATCCATAGATGCAAATATACATATATCAACCATTACACCCAACAGTATATTTCAAAGAAAACTAACTTGTTCTCATAAGTGATTATATTGTGCTTATAAGAAAGAATATTACTTACAGCGCTTCAGGGCCTCTGTATTAAACGGCCATCTCATCTGGAGGGATTTTGTTATTTTGACATGAACAAATAAGCCTTTAAAGTCTTTATTTCACCCCATACGCAGTCATTAACTGTGAGATTGTGTCCTTCAACCTTTCAGCTAGAAAGGAGGAGGAAACTGTGTATGATGAAGTGAAGGAACAGAGAAAAACAACTGAAGAAACTGCTGACAGAAACGGTAAGCTGTTAATGTAAAATGATTTTATAATAATTGTAATATTTCATACTTGGCAATAAGTTCTTTTCTCATTCTCAGCAGGATTGTTGCTAACAAAGACAGTAAACAACAGATGTTGTAATGTCCAGTATCAGCAGCTGGCCTGTTGTTTGGGGATTCTTTGTGTCATTCTGCTGTCCGTCATCATAGCAGTCGTCGTCTACCACCGTAAGTATACTGAACAGACAGTCCATGCATGAACTCACACTTAGACATGAGACAAGCCTTAAAGAATAAGAGTAGTAGTTTTTTGTCTGAAACCAATATTTGATATATAAATGAACTTGCCACATTCAGAATGAGACAGAAGCCCCAATGAGAAAATACACATGCACTGTATGCATAAAAGTACTTAAATGTTAAGTCAGGTGATATCTTTTTTTCTTGTCAACAAATCCCAGAATCAGACCCAGACCAACAATAAATGTGTCCACCATTAATACAGTAGTGTGTGTATCAAAGCCTGATCTATCAACCTGTTCTCAGTGTCGGATACCGATGCATAAATCACCTTTAGCATCTCCTTGGAATGCACCGGCCAGAGCAGCAGCACGACCGCGGCGCTGTAAGATGACGTAGTATTGAGAGCGACAATGATAGCTGGTAGTGCAAAAATAAAATCTGAGTGTCACAAAGGGTCCTGACACAGAGCATCAATATGTAACACCAAGAGTCCCGACCAAATGTGTCAATATGGCACCTGACCAGTAACTGAAAGAATTCACCAACAAGTACACTATTCTATTCTACTGTTTACTCCTGTTTGAGTAATGTTTACTTAAAACTAGTTGTCAGCTGTTTTATGCAATATAAGATATTTAGAGTCCTTAGTGTGATCTTAAGTTTAAGCTTGGGTCTGAGGGCTACAGGGTCCATTGGGGAAGTCAGAAAACATTGTGAGACAGACTAAGAGTTGGTTTGAGTCTTTTCAAGGGATTTGTTGAAATCTTCCAAAAGGCTGGAGAACCTAGAGTGAGACAGACAGCAAATAACTTCCAAAGGTGGCTAAATGATAACAACAACAAATATTACTATAATTAAGAAGTTAATGTTCATTTTACAGTTGCTACAGTAAGTCATCAGAGTGAAGGTGAGCTGATCACAAACCTGACTGCAGACGTCCAGAACCTGACAACACGAAACCAGCAGCTGGAGACCCAGAGGAACAACTTAACAAAACAAATACAAGACCTGGAGACAAACTGGAATAAACTCAACGTCAGTCGAGCTCAGTGGAGCATTGATGCCTACTGCCCCAAAGATAAAGGTATGTTCAGATCCTATTAATTAGATCCAATAATAATAATATCATAAAGCAGTAATGTTGTTTATTGGTTGGTCTCTGTTGTTTCAGGGAGACAGTGTGCAGCTTGTCGGAATGGCTGGTTACTCTACGAGTCTAACTCTAACTGCTATGCGTATAATAACGCTGCTCCTCCTGATCAGAAAACCTGGGAAGAAGCTCGACAAGACTGCAGAGGAAAGGGTTCAGATTTGGTTGTTGTTCATAGTCAAGAGGAAAAGGTAATGAGAAAACTGGACATTTTTATTACACACATAGACGGAAATTGGGGGGATATCGGGGGGGTTATCCCCCTCTGAAAAAGTCTTTAAAACCGCACTGTGTATGTTAGATAATTAAATACTTCAAATAATTGTGTAAATAGTAAAATAATACAAATACAAACAGGACAACAAATGGGTTTTAGGTTCAGAAACATTTGGAGTCCCTCCTCCCTCGTCTCACAGTGGTTTGGTCCACTGTCTCACAGTGGTTTGGTCCACTGCCTCACAGTGGTTTGGTCCACTGTTTGGTTTTCTGCCTTTACGTTAATGCTAGGCAGAAGTCTGAGGGGCTCGTGGGATTCTTTTCTCAAAACTCAGATGCAACATACAATGTTTTCAAAATTATAACTCATATTTTATACAATCGATTCTAGATTCAGAGAAGCAGTCAGATGAGTGGGAGAGATACATCTCTCATTAACATACTTATGAATAATAAATAATGCCGTGTGTGTGTATGCTGACCAGTGATGTCATTACGCCCGCAATTGCTTGTGAAATAATTTCAATGCATGGATATATTCAGTGCTAGAAATTCATCAGGTTTTATATTTTAAATCCAATGAAAGAGATTTACTACCTTGGCGATTTACTTCCCCCGTGCTTTCATGCTCCACACTGGTTATAGAAAATGATGATGAATTTTAATTTTAATTTCCTCCCCATCTGTTAGATGAAACTTACGCCCATGAACACAATTATTAAATTGAAATGCATTTTCTCCAGGTTTGAACACTGAGTCTGTAGATAACAGTGTGATTATTTAGTTATATGTTTTAAATATCTGATAACTGTTTCTCTCTCAGGATGCACTTGTCAATCACTCAATTCTACAGGGGGAGTTCAGGAACTGATGGATTCTGGTTTGGTCTGAGAGCTGAAGGAGGAGATGAAGTGGATTGATGGAAGTGATCTGACTGAAAGTAAGAGACACATTCCTAAACACTCTGAATCCTAAAATCTATCAGCCTTGATCTAAACATCATGTTCTTCCCTCAGCTACTGGACACCACAGCCTCCTCCTGCTACTGACGGTCAGTGTGTAATGTCTGTCCAGACCAATTAATGGATACCAGTGAGCTGTGGTGATAGAAAACAATGGATCTGTGTAATGAAGGCTTTATCTTTTTAAACACAGCAGTCAGACTCTGCATGATAATATCAACTGGCTTATAAATATCAAACTATGAAGACTTCTACTTCACAGTTTAAATGTTTTGACTTCAGAACGAAAAATATTCAGGGGATTTATTTCATAGAAAAAGAAGAGAAAAGTAATATTTACTGTGAGTTATTTCTCAAAGTTGTTTGTGTGTCTCGTTTAAATAAAAACAGACACTTAGATTTGAAGGCATTTAGATGTTTGATTATGAAGGTATTCTAATGTTAAGTCTGTGAAACATCCAGTGACTAGACTGAAGGGGCTCTGTTATCATTGATACCTGAATGTTGTTCTGCTTTATTAGAGATGTGATGCTTATAATTTGTATATCAGCAGATTGATGACAGGGACAGACAGACTGCTCAGTTTCCTGTTTCCTGTGTATCATGTGACATATTTTGTTGCTACTCATTGGCCAAAATGGGGGCACTGCATCACTCGTTCTCAACAGAATGTCCTCAGAGATTTTGGCTTCAGTATGTTAGGAATATTAATGTGTAAATGTTTTTTATTCATCTATCTAGAAGCAAATTCATGTTTTATGACATTGAATAAAAACGCTGCAACACATTGTCGTTATTGTTTTTTTCTTACATAATGTTGATTGAAACTATCTTCACCAATGTAGAACAAACATAAATCAGGAAGTTGCTGTCTATTCTCAAATTATGATCACTGTTTTTTTTTCACTTTACTGAACATATTGGGAATGATGAGATTTAATGTGTTTGTGTCAGTCAACTAAAGAAGAAGCTTATGTATCAAAGACTTGTTTGGGATTAAGCAAATGGGTATTCTAAAAAGGGGGATTTTGTTTTGGTTAATGTAGATCATTTTAATACAATACCAACCATATGTGCCAGGGTATAAATGTGTGTATGATGTTTATCTTTTCGAGAACAAGGAAGAGAGAGATTTTTTTTTTCACTCTTCCAGCAAAAAATACATATGTGAGAGTTTAAAGAAAGGATTTTGAGAGATGTTTGCTATTTATGAAAAGTCTTTGCTCTAATATTGTTTTTTTTCTCTTATAAAATCTTTTTGCTATCTTGTGATAACTTTTTTCTCTCAAACTTGTTTTTACTCTCAGATCTTTTTTTCTCTCCCATGTAATAAACATTCTGGCTCCATACAGCTCCCCCTCCTCACCAACATGACTTCCACCAATCAGAGGCATCACTTGTGGTTGTGGTAATGACGTACTTATCTAAGACATCGTGAATAAAAGACATTAATCTCAAAACAAGGTTGTGCCCCATGACCTTTGGCATCTACAGCACCTGAACATATACAATCCCTCAGTCATGTGGTAGCTGGTTGGAAGTCTACCATCGACGGTTTCCATTTTATGGTTTATACCCTAATGTTATGGAGACATAATAATAATACATTTTATTTAACAGCGCCTTTCTGAACACTCAAGTCGCTTTACAGCAATAAAGACAGAACACAGGGAACAGAAAAGTGTAAGAAGTTATAACAAAACAAATAAAACAAACAAAAACAGGAACAGGAACAGTGTATTTACAGATAAGCAAGTTGGAACAGATGGGTTTTTAGTCGAGTTTTGAACAGGGGGAGTGAGCTCCAGAGCTGGGGAGCAGAGCGGCTGAAGGCTCTGGTCCCCATGGTGACAAGTCGGGCTGGGGGGACAGTGAGGTGGAGGGAGGAGGAGGATCTGAGGGAGCGGGAGGGGATGGCAATGACATTGCATTTTTACTTCCAGAACTCGCTGTAGGCGGGACTGTTGGGCTCTATAAGCAGGTACAGGGGAGGAGAGATGGATGTTGGTTCTCAGTATGGAGAACAATGAACTTCTATGAGAACAGTTATACATTTTATTATTCATCATTGTTGCTTTGGGGAAGATGCTGCAGACACAGTCTGGGTTAACACCGTAAAACACACCCTAAAAGGAGAAGACTTGAGACATTAGCTGCTAACCAAACAACTCTTTCACAACTTCAAAGCAGAACTAAAAACCACATACTTTCCTGAGAAATATATGTTGGTACACTGTAAACTTTATCATTTCTCTCACAGCCTTCTGAAGCAGAAGTCCAGTGTAGAGGACCACAGCGGACCAGACGCCCCCCTAACAGCCCTCATACAGGACTGCAGCAGGACTTCAAACATCTGGTCAGGATGAAGAGGAATCCACAGGAAAATTGGTACTTTAACATATTCTGTTTGTGTGTCTGCATGTAAGACATTATCTACTATATGTATTTATGTACCACCATGTTTAAATATATTTTGTGTTTGATGTTAATCTTTCAGAGAAATGGAAAGAAAAGAAGATAACTATGTTAATGCTCCAGCCTGGACTGTGGATGAAGTGGCAGCCCCCCAGGTACATTTCACACATTTAATATTGTTAAACATGAGATTTTATTGTCTTTATGTTCAAAAAATGTGATAGTGATAAAAATATGATAGTTTAAAAGCTCAGCTCTTTTTGTTGTGTAAGATTCATATGTATTTAAATCACCTTTGACTGTTAAATCAACATGATTAACTCCACTGAGTTCTTCTTCTTCTCTCAGACCAGAGGTCTCTCTTCTTCTCTCGGTCTTCTCCACTGATAGCAGTGTGTTGGCTGATACTGTTAGTCATCATGGGCCTTCGGATCTACTGTGAGTACCACTGTCTTAGCTTGTTGGTGGTAGTCCTTACTTAAAGGACAGGTTCACATTACCCATATGTACATAAAAAATGTTTTATTGCTGTAATCTCTTCATACTTGCTCTGTGCAAATATGTATTCAAAGGTTTGTCAGACGCTAACATGAAGCTTCAGACGTCTGAGTTAGAGATGTTTTTGTTCACTCTGTTTTCCCAGACAAGGTTTCTGCAGCAGAAGAGTGAACAGAAGGAATGATCAGAGAAAGAAAACCCAGTTTCAGTGATGATAGACTAGCTAACTGTTTATAAGATGACATGAGTCCATCCTGTAATGGATGGAAGTCTGTTATTATAATGTAAACAAGTTGCATGACTAAAACACTGAAAATTGTATGAGCACTAGGAATAAGAGGCACATTTTCCTTTTTGCAGTTGGTATTGTCTTAGAAAGCAAGATCACAAACCTGACTGCAGACGTCCAGAACCTGACAACACGAAACCAGCAGCTGGAGACCCAAAACCAGCAGCTGGAGACAAACTGGAATAAACTCTACGTCAGTCGAGCTCAGTGGAGCATTGATGCCTACTGCCCCAAAGATAAAGGTATGTTCAGATCCTATTAATTAGATCCAATAATATTAATATCATAAAGCAGTAATGTTGTTTATTGGTTGGTCTCTGTTGTTTCAGGGAGACAGTGTGCAGCTTGTCAGAATGGCTGGTTACTCAGAGACTCCAACTGCTATATGTATCATAACGCTGCTCCTCCTGATCAGAAAACCTGGGAAGAAGCTCGACAAGACTGCAGAGGAAGGGGTTCAGATTTGGTTGTTGTACAAAGTCAAGAGGAAAAGGTAATGAGAAAACTGGTTATTTTTATTACACACATAGACGTAAAATTTTGAGAAATCCGGGGGGTTATCCCATTCTGAAAAATGTCTTTAAAACCACGCTGCGTTTGGTAGATAATTAATTCCTTAAAAAAATTGTGTAAATAGTAAAATAATACAACTGCAAACGGGGCAACACAATGGTTTTTAGGTTTAGAACATTTGGAGTCCCTCCTCCCTCGTCTCACAGTGTTTGGTCCACTGCCCTCACAGTGGTTTGGTCACTGCCTCACAGTGGTTTGGTCCACT
>NW_022605389.1:0-27565 GCF_008692095.1 Etheostoma spectabile
ATTCAAGTCTGGAGGAGACAGTTACCTAATTCAGTGTGGCATCTCCTCAGGTAATTTCGAGTATTCTGATGTACGGATTTAAAATTAAGGCCTTAAAACCAAGGCTATATTGACACTTTTTCAGGCTAGTAAAGGCATTTCTTCTCTTTTTCAGAAGGCATATTCTTCTCTTTTCAGGCTACTCTAAAAGGAATCCTTACGTTATTCCAGCTTATTCCAAGTCTGGAGGAGACATTACCTTTCCAGTGTGTCTCTCAGGTAATTTCAGAGCATTCTGATGTACGGATTTAAAATTAAGGCCTTGAAACCAAGGCTATATTGACACTTTTTCAGGCTAGTAAAGGCATATTCTTCTCTTTTCAGAAGGCATATTCTTCTCTTTTTCAGGCTACTCTAAAAAGGAATCCTTACGTTATTCCAGCTTCATTCCAAGTCTGGAGGAGACATTACCCATCCAGTGTGTCTCTCAGGTAATTTCAGAGCATTCTAATGTACGGATTTTAAATTAAGGCCTTGAAACCAAGGCTATATTGAACTTTTTTAGGCTAGTAAAGGCATATTCTTCTCTTTTTCAGGCTACTCTAAAAGAATCCTGACGTTATTCCAGCTTAATTCCAAGTCTGGAGGAGACATACCTATCCAGTGTGTCTCTCAGGTAATTTCAGAGATTCTGATGTACGGATTTAAATTAAGGCCTTGAAACCAAGGCTATATTGACACTTTTTCAGGCTAGTAAAGGCATATTCTTCTCTTTTCAGAAGGCATATTCTTCTCTTTTTCAGGCTACTCTAAAAGGAATCCTTACGTTATTCCAGCTTCATTCCAAGTCTGGGGGAGATATCACCTATCCAGTGTGTCTCTCAGGTAATTTCAGAGCATTCTGATGTACAGTTTTAAAATTAAGGCCTTGAAACCAAGGCTATATTGAGACTTTTTCAGGCTAGTAAAGGCATATTCTTCTCTTTTTCAGGCTACTCTAAATAGGAATCCTTACGTTATTCCAGCTTATTCCAAGTCTGGAGGAGACATTACCTATCCAGTGTGTCTCTCAGGTAATTTCAGAGCATTCTGATGTACAGTTTTAAAATTAAGGCCTTGAAACCAAGGCTATATTGACACTTTTTCAGGCTAGTAAAGGCATATTCTTCTCTTTTTTCAGGCTACTCTAAAAGGAATCCTGACGTTATTCCAGCTTAATTCCAAGTCTGGAGAGACATTACCTATCCAGTGTGTCTCTCAGGTAATTTCAGAGCATTCTGATGTACGGATTTAAATTAAGGCCTTGAAACCAAGGCTATATTGACACTTTTTCAGGCTAGTAAAGGCATATTCTTCTCTTTTTCAGAAGCATATTCTTCTCTTTTTCAGGCTACTCTAAAAAGAATCCTTACGTTATTCCAGCTTCATTCCAAGTCTGGGGAGACATCACCTATCCAGTGTGTCTCTCAGGTAATTTCAGAGCATTGATGTACGGATTTAAAATTAAGGCCTTGAAACCAAGCTATATTGACACTTTTTTAGGCTAGTAAAGGCATATTCTTCTCTTTTTCAGGCTACTCTAATAGGAATCCTGACGTTATTCCAGCTTATTCCAAGTCTGGAGGAGACATTACCTATCCAGTGTGTCTCTCAGGTAATTTCAGAGCATTCTGATGTACGATTTAAAATTAAGGCCTTGAAACCAAGGCTATATTGACACTTTTTCAGGCTAGTAAAGGCATATTCTTCTCTTTTTCAGGCTACTCTAAATAGGAATCCTGACGTTATTCCAGCTTCATTCCAAGTCTGGAGGAGACATCCCCTATCCAGTGTGTCTCTCAGGTAATTTCAGAGCATTCTGATGTACAGATTTAAAATTAAGGCCTTGAAACCAAGGCTATATTGACACTTTTTCAGGCTAGTAAAGGCATATTCTTCTCTTTTCAGAAGGCATATTCTTCTTTTTTTCAGGCTACTCTAAAAGGAATCCTTACGTTATTCCAGCTTCATTCCAATTCTGGGGGAGACATCACCTATCCAGTGTGTCTCTCAGGTAATTTCAGAGCATTCTGATGTACAGTTTTAAAATTAAGGCCTTGAAACCAAGGCTATATTGAGACTTTTTCAGGCTAGTAAAGGCATATTCTTCTCTTTTTTCAGGCTACTCTAAAAAGGAATCCTTACGTTATTCCAGCTTCATTCCAAGTCTGGAGGAGACATTACCTATCCAGTGTGTCTCTCAGGTAATTTCAGAGCATTCTGATGTACGGATTTAAAATTAAGGCCTTGAAACCAAGGCTATATTGACACTTTTTCAGGCTAGTAAAGGCATATTCTTCTCTTTTTCAGGCTACTCTAAATAGGAATCCTGACGTTATTCCAGCTTCATTCCAAGTCTGGAGGAGACATTACCTATCCAGTGTGTCTCTCAGGTAATTTCAGAGCATTCTGATGTACAGTTTTAAAATTAAGGCCTTGAAACCAAGGCTATATTGACACTTTTTCAGGCTAGTAAAGGCATATTCTTCTCTTTTCCAGAAGGCATATTCTTCTCTTTTTCAGGCTACTCTAAAAAGGAATCCTTATGTTATTCCAGCTTCATTCCAAGTCTGCGGGAGACATCACCTATCCAGTGTGTCTCTCAGGTAATTTCAGAGCATTCTGATGTACAGTTTTAAAATTAAGGCCTTGAAACCAAGGCTATATTGAGACTTTTTCAGGCTAGTAAAGGCATATTCTTCTCTTTTTCAGGTTACTCTAAATAGGAATCCTGACGTTATTCCAGCTTAATTCCAAGTCTGGAGGAGACATTACCTATCCAGTGTGTCTCTCAGGTAATTTCAGAGTATTCTGATGTACGGATTTAAAATTAAGGCCTTGAAACCAAGGCTATATTGACACTTTTTCAGGCTAGTAAAGGCATATTCTTCTCTTTTTCAGGCTACTCTAAATAGGAATCCTGACGTTATTCCAGCTTCATTCCAAGTCTGGAGGAGACATCACCTATCCAGTGTGTCTCTCAGGTAATTTCAGAGCATTCTGATGTACATTTTAAAATTAAGGCCTTAAACCAAGGCTATATTGACACTTTTTCAGGCTAGTAAAGGCATATTCTTCTCTTTTTCAGAAGCATATTCTTCTCTTTTCAGGCTACTCTAAAAAGGAATCCTTACGTTATTCCAGCTTCATTCCAAGTCTGGGGAGACATCACCTATCCAGTGTGTCTCTCAGGTAATTTCAGAGCATTCTGATGTACAGTTTTAAAATTAAGGCCTTGAAACCAAGGCTATATTGAGACTTTTTCAGGCTAGTAAAGGCATATTCTTCTCTTTTTCAGGTTACTCTAAATAGGAATCCTGACGTTATTCCAGCTAATTCCAAGTCTGGAGGAGACATTACCTATCCAGTGTGTCTCTCAGGTAATTTCAGAGCATTCTGATGTACGGATTTAAAATTAAGGCCTTGAAACCAAGGCTATATTGACACTTTTTCAGGCTAGTAAAGGCATATTCTTCTCTTTTTCAGAAGGCTATTCTTCTCTTTTTCAGGCTACTCTAAAAAGGAATCCTTACGTTATTCCAGCTTCATTCCAAGTCTGGAGGAGACATTACCTATCCAGTGTGTCTCTCAGGTAATTTCAGAGCATTCTGATGTACGGATTTAAAATTAAGGCCTTGAAACCAAGGCTATATTGACACTTTTTCAGGCTAGTAAAGGCATATTCTTCTCTTTTTCAGAAGGCATATTCTTCTCTTTTCAGGCTACTCTAAAAAGGAATCCTTACGTTATCCAGCTTCATTCCAAGTCTGGAGGAGACATTACCTATCCAGTGTGTCTCTCAGGTAATTTCAGAGCATTCTGATGTACGGATTTAAAATAAGGCCTTGAAACCAAGGCTATATTGACACTTTTTCAGGCTAGTAAAGGCATATCTTCTCTTTTTCAGAAGGCATATTCTTCTCTTTTTCAGGCTACTCTAAAAAGAATCCTTACGTTATTCCAGCTTCATTCCAAGTCTGGGGAGACATCACCTATCCAGTGTGTCTCTCAGGTAATTTCAGAGCATTCTGATGTACAGTTTTAAAATTAAGGCCTTGAAACCAAGGCTATATTGAGACTTTTTCAGGCTAGTAAAGGCATATTCTTCTCTTTTTCAGGCTACTCTAAATAGGAATCCTGACGTTATTCCAGCTTAATTCCAAGTCTGGAGGAGACATACCTATCCAGTGTGTCTCTCAGGTAATTTCAGAGCATTCTGATGTACGGATTTAAAATTAAGGCCTTGAAACCAAGGCTATATTGACACTTTTTCAGGCTAGTAAGGCATTTCTTCTCTTTTTCAGAAGGCATATTCTTCTCTTTTTCAGGCTACTCTAAAAAGGAATCCTTACGTTATTCCAGCTTCATTCCAAGTCTGGAGGAGACATTACCTATCCAGTGTGTCTCTCAGGTAATTTCAGAGCATTCTGATGTACGGATTTAAAATTAAGGCCTTGAAACCAAGGCTATATTGACACTTTTTCAGGCTAGTAAAGGCATATTCTTCTCTTTTTCAGAGGCATATTCTTCTCTTTTTCAGGCTACTCTAAAAAGGAATCCTACGTTATTCCAGCTTCATTCCAAGTCTGGAGGAGACATTACCTATCCAGTGTGTCTCTCAGGTAATTTCAGAGCATTCTGATGTACGATTTAAAATTAAGGCCTTGAAACCAAGGCTATATTGACACTTTTTCAGGCTAGTAAAGGCATATTCTTCTCTTTTTCAGGCTACTCTAAAAAGGAATCCTGACGTTATTCCAGCTTAATTCCAAGTCTGGAGGAGACATTACCTATCCAGTGTGTCTCTCAGGTATTTCAGAGCATTCTGATGTACGGATTTAAAATTAAGCCTTGAAACCAAGGCTATATTGACACTTTTTCAGGCTAGTAAAGGCATATTCTTCTCTTTTTAGGTTACTCTAAATAGGAATCCTGACGTTATTCCAGCTTAATTCCAAGTCTGGAGGAGACATTACCTATCCAGTGTGTCTCTCAGGTAATTTCAGAGCATTCTGATGTACGATTTAAAATTAAGGCCTTGAAACCAAGGCTATATGACACTTTTTCAGGCTAGTAAAGGCATATTCTTCTCTTTTTCAGAAGGCATATTCTTCTCTTTTTCAGGCTACTCTAAAAGGAATCCTTACGTTATTCCAGCTTCATTCCAAGTCTGGAGGAGACATTACCTATCCAGTGTGTCTCTCAGGTAATTTCAGAGCATTCTGATGTACGGATTTAAAATTAAGGCCTTGAAACCAAGGCTATATTGACACTTTTTCAGGCTAGTAAGGCATATTCTTCTCTTTTTCAGAAGGCATATTCTTCTCTTTTTCAGGCTACTCTAAAAAGGAATCCTTACGTTATTCCAGCTTCATTCCAAGTCTGGAGGAGACATCCCCTATCCAGTGTGTCTCTCAGGTAATTTCAGAGCATTCTGATGTACAGTTTAAAATTAAGGCCTTGAAACCAAGGCTATATTGACACTTTTTCAGGCTAGTAAAGGCATATTCTTCTCTTTTTCAGGCTACTCTAAATAGGAATCCTGACGTTATTCCAGCTTAATTCCAAGTCTGGAGGAGACATTACCTATCCAGTGTGTCTCTCAGGTAATTTCAGAGCATTCTGATGTACGGATTTAAAATTAAGGCCTTGAAACCAAGGCTATATTGACACTTTTTCAGGCTAGTAAAGGCATATTCTTCTCTTTTTCAGAAGGCATATTCTTCTCTTTTTCAGGCTACTCTAAAAGGAATCCTTACGTTATTCCAGCTTCATTCCAAGTCTGGGGAGACATCACCTATCCAGTGTGTCTCTCAGGTAATTTCAGAGCATTCTGATGTACAGTTTTAAAATTAAGGCCTTGAAACCAAGGCTATATTGAGACTTTTTCAGGCTAGTAAAGGCATATTCTTCTCTTTTTCAGGTACACTCTAAATAGGAATCCTGACGTTATTCCAGCTTAATTCCAAGTCTGGAGGAGACATTACCTATCCAGTGTGTCTCTCAGGTAATTTCAGAGCATTCTGATGTACGGATTTAAAATTAAGGCCTTGAAACCAAGGCTATATTGACACTTTTCAGGCTAGTAAAGGCATATTCTTCTCTTTTTCAGGCTACTCTAAATAGGAATCCTGACGTTATTCCAGCTTATTCCAAGTCTGGAGGAGACATTACCTATCCAGTGTGTCTCTCAGGTAATTTCAGAGCATTCTGATGTACAGTTTTAAAATTAAGGCCTTGAAACCAAGGCTATATTGAACTTTTTCAGGCTAGTAAAGGCATATTCTTCTCTTTTTCAGGCTACTCTAAAAAGGAATCCTACGTTATTCCAGCTTCATTCCAAGTCTGGGGAGACATTACCTATCCAGTGTGTCTCTCAGGTAATTTCAGAGCATTCTGATGTACAGTTTTAAAATTAAGGCCTTGAAACCAAGGCTATATTGAGACTTTTTCAGGCTAGTAAAGGCATATTCTTCTCTTTTTCAGAAGGCATATTCTTCTCTTTTTCAGGCTACTCTAAAAGGAATCCTTACGTTATTCCAGCTTCATTCCAAGTCTGGGGAGACATCACCTATCCAGTGTGTCTCTCAGGTAATTTCAGAGCATTCTGATGTACAGTTTTAAAATTAAGGCCTTGAAACCAAGGCTATATTGACACTTTTTCAGGCTAGTAAAGGCATATTCTTCTCTTTTTCAGGTTACTCTAAATAGGAATCCTGACGTTATTCCAGCTTAATTCCAAGTCTGGAGGAGACATTACCTATCCAGTGTGTCTCTCAGGTAATTTCAGAGCATTCTGATGTACGGATTTAAAATTAAGGCCTTGAAACCAAGGCTATATTGACACTTTTTCAGGCTAGTAAAGGCATATTCTTCTCTTTTTCAGAAGGCATATTCTTCTCTTTTTCAGGCTACTCTAAAAAGGAATCCTTACGTTATTCCAGCTTCATTCCAAGTCTGGGGGAGACATCACCTATCCAGTGTGTCTCTCAGGTAATTTCAGAGCATTCTGATGTACAGTTTTAAAATTAGGCCTTGAAACCAAGGCTATATTGAGACTTTTTCAGGCTAGTAAAGGCATATTCTTCTCTTTTTCAGGTACTCTAAATAGGAATCCTGACGTTATTCCAGCTTAATTCCAAGTCTGGAGGAGACATTACCTATCCAGTGTGTCTCTCAGGTAATTTCAGAGCATTCTGATGTACGGATTTAAAATTAAGGCCTTGAAACCAAGGCTATATTGACACTTTTTCAGGCTAGTAAAGGCATATTCTTCTCTTTTTCAGAAGGCATATTCTTCTCTTTTTCAGGCTACTCTAAAAAGGAATCCTTACGTTATTCCAGCTTCATTCCAGTCTGGAGGAGACATTACCTATCCAGTGTGTCTCTCAGGTAATTTCAGAGCATTCTGATGTACGGTTTTAAAATTAAGGCCTTGAAACCAAGGCTATATTGACACTTTTTCAGGCTAGTAAAGGCATATTCTTCTCTTTTTCAGAAGGCATATTCTTCTCTTTTTCAGGCTACTCTAAAAGGAATCCTTACGTTATTCCAGCTTCATTCCAAGTCTGGAGAGACATACCATCCAGTGTGTCTCTCAGGTAATTTCAGAGCATTCTGATGTACGGTTTTAAAATTAAGGCCTTGAAACCAAGGCTATATTGACACTTTTTAGGCTAGTAAAGGCATATTCTTCTCTTTTTCAGGCTACTCTAAATAGGAATCCTGACGTTATTCCAGCTTAATTCCAAGTCTGGAGGAGACATTACCTATCCAGTGTGTCTCTCAGGTAATTTCAGAGCATTCTGATGTACGGATTTAAAATTAAGGCCTTGAAACCAAGGCTATATTGACACTTTTTCAGGCTAGTAAGGCATATTCTTCTCTTTTTTCAGAAGGCATATTCTTCTCTTTTTCAGGCTACTCTAAAAAGGAATCCTTACGTTATTCCAGCTTCATTCCAAGTCTGGGGAGACATCACCTATCCAGTGTGTCTCTCAGGTAATTTCAGAGCATTCTGATGTACATTTTAAAATTAAGGCCTTGAAACCAAGGCTATATTGAGACTTTTTCAGGCTAGTAAAGGCATATTCTTCTCTTTTTCAGGTTACTCTAAATAGGAATCCTGACGTTATTCCAGCTTAATTCCAAGTCTGGAGGAGACATTACCTATCCAGTGTGTCTCTCAGGTAATTTCAGAGTATTCTGATGTACGGATTTAAAATTAAGGCCTTGAAACCAAGGCTATATTGACACTTTTTCAGGCTAGTAAAGGCATATTCTTCTCTTTTTCAGGCTACTCTAAATAGGAATCCTGACGTTATTCCAGCTTAATTCCAAGTCTGGAGGAGACATTACCTATCCAGTGTGTCTCTCAGGTAATTTCAGAGCATTCTGATGTACAGTTTTAAAATTAAGGCCTTGAAACCAAGGCTATATTGACACTTTTTCAGGCTAGTAAAGGCATATTCTTCTCTTTTTCAGGCTACTCTAAAAAGGAATCCTTACGTTATTCCAGCTTCATTCCAAGTCTGGAGGAGACATCACCTATCCAGTGTGTCTCTCAGGTAATTTCAGAGCATTCTGATGTACAGTTTTAAAATTAAGGCCTTGAAACCAAGGCTATATTGAGACTTTTTCAGGCTAGTAAAGGCATATTCTTCTCTTTTTCAGGTTACTCTAAATAGGAATCCTGACGTTATTCCAGCTTAATTCCAAGTCTGGAGGAGACATTACCTATCCAGTGTGTCTCTCAGGTAATTTCAGAGCATTCTGATGTACGGATTTAAAATTAAGGCCTTGAAACCAAGGCTATATTGACACTTTTTCAGGCTAGTAAAGGCATATTCTTCTCTTTTTCAGAAGGCATATTCTTCTCTTTTTCAGGCTACTCTAAAAAGGAATCCTTACGTTATTCCAGCTTCATTCCAAGTCTGGGGAGACATCACCTATCCAGTGTGTCTCTCAGGTAATTTCAGAGCATTCTGATGTACAGTTTTAAAATTAAGGCCTTGAAACCAAGGCTATATTGACACTTTTTCAGGCTAGTAAAGGCATATTCTTCTCTTTTTCAGAAGGCATATTCTTCTCTTTTTCAGGCTACTCTAAAAAGGAATCCTTACGTTATTCCAGCTTCATTCCAAGTCTGGGGAGACATCACCTATCCAGTGTGTCTCTCAGGTAATTTCAGAGCATTCTGATGTACAGTTTTAAAATTAAGGCCTTGAAACCAAGGCTATATTGAGACTTTTTCAGGCTAGTAAAGGCATATTCTTCTCTTTTTCAGGTTACTCTAAATAGGAATCCTGACGTTATTCCAGCTTAATTCCAAGTCTGGAGGAGACATTACCTATCCAGTGTGTCTCTCAGGTAATTTCAGAGCATTCTGATGTACGGATTTAAAATTAAGGCCTTGAAACCAAGGCTATATTGACACTTTTTCAGGCTAGTAAAGGCATTTCTTCTCTTTTTCAGAAGGCATATTCTTCTCTTTTTCAGGCTACTCTAAAAAGGAATCCTTACGTTATTCCAGCTTCATTCCAAGTCTGGGGGAGACATTCACCTATCCAGTGTGTCTCTCAGGTAATTTCAGAGCATTCTGATGTACATTTTAAAATTAGGCCTTGAAACCAAGGCTATATTGAGACTTTTTCAGGCTAGTAAAGGCATATTCTTCTCTTTTTCAGGCTACTCTAAAAAGAATCCTACGTTATTCCAGCTTCATTCCAAGTCTGGAGGAGACATTACCTATCCAGTGTGTCTCTCAGGTAATTTCAGAGCATTCTGATGTACGGATTTAAAATTAAGGCCTTGAAACCAAGGCTATATTGACACTTTTTCAGGCTAGTAAAGGCATATTCTTCTCTTTTTCAGGCTACTCTAAATAGGAATCCTGACGTTATTCCAGCTTAATTCCAAGTCTGGAGGAGACATTACCTATCCAGTGTGTCTCTCAGGTAATTTCAGAGCATTCTGATGTACGGATTTAAAATTAAGGCCTTGAAACCAAGGCTATATTGACACTTTTCAGGCTAGTAAAGGCATATTCTTCTCTTTTTCAGAAGGCTATTCTTCTCTTTTTCAGGCTACTCTAAAAAGGAATCCTTACGTTATTCCAGCTTCATTCCAAGTCTGGGGGAGACATCACCTATCCAGTGTGTCTCTCAGGTAATTTCAGAGCATTCTGATGTACAGTTTTAAAATTAAGGCCTTGAAACCAAGGCTATATGACACTTTTTCAGGCTAGTAAAGGCATATTCTTCTCTTTTTTCAGGTTACTCTAAAAGGAATCCTGACGTTATTCCAGCTTAATTCCAAGTCTGGGGAGACATCACCTATCCAGTGTGTCTCTCAGGTAATTTCAGAGCATTCTGATGTACAGTTTTAAAATTAAGGCCTTGAAACCAAGGCTATATTGAGACTTTTTCAGGCTAGTAAAGGCATATTCTTCTCTTTTTCAGGTTACTCTAAATAGGAATCCTGACGTTATTCCAGCTTCATTCCAAGTCTGGAGGAGACATACCCTATCCAGTGTGTCTCTCAGGTAATTTCAGAGCATTCTGATGTACGGATTTAAATTAAGGCCTTGAAACCAAGGCTATATTGACACTTTTTCAGGCTAGTAAAGGCATATTCTTCTCTTTTCAGAAGGCATATTCTTCTCTTTTCAGGCTACTCTAAAAGGAATCCTTACGTTATTCCAGCTTCATTCCAAGTCTGGGGAGACATCACCTATCCAGTGTGTCTCTCAGGTAATTTCAGAGCATTCTGATGTACGGATTTAAAATTAAGGCCTTGAAACCAAGGCTATATTGACACTTTTTCAGGCTAGTAAAGGCATATTCTTCTCTTTTTCAGGCTACTCTAAAAAGGAATCCTGACGTTATTCCAGCTTAATTCCAAGTCTGGAGGAGACATTACCTATCCAGTGTGTCTCTCAGGTAATTTCAGAGCATTCTGATGTACGGATTTAAAATTAAGGCCTTGAAACCAAGGCTATATTGACACTTTTTCAGGCTAGTAAAGGCATATTCTTCTCTTTTTCAGGTTACTCTAAATAGGAATCCTGACGTTATTCCAGCTTAATTCCAAGTCTGGAGGAGACATTACCTATCCAGTGTGTCTCTCAGGTAATTTCAGAGCATTCTGATGTACGGATTTAAAATTAAGGCCTTGAAACCAAGGCTATATTGACACTTTTTCAGGCTAGTAAAGGCATATTCTTCTCTTTTTCAGAAGGCATATTCTTCTCTTTTTCAGGCTACTCTAAAAGGAATCCTTACGTTATTCCAGCTTCATTCCAAGTCTGGGGAGACATCACCTATCCAGTGTGTCTCTCAGGTAATTTCAGAGCATTCTGATGTACATTTAAAATAAGGCCTTGAAACCAAGGCTATATTGACACTTTTTCAGGCTAGTAAAGGCATATTCTTCTCTTTTTCAGGTTACTCTAAATAGGAATCCTGACGTTATTCCAGCTTATTCCAAGTCTGGAGGAGACATTACCTATCCAGTGTGTCTCTCAGGTAATTTCAGAGCATTCTGATGTACGGATTTAAAATTAAGGCCTTGAAACCAAGGCTATATTGACACTTTTTCAGGCTAGTAAAGGCATATTCTTCTCTTTTTCAGAAGGCATATTCTTCTCTTTTTCAGGCTACTCTAAAAAGAATCCTTACGTTATTCCAGCTTCATTCCAAGTCTGGGGAGACATCACCTATCCAGTGTGTCTCTCAGGTAATTTCAGAGCATTCTGATGTACAGTTTTAAAATTAAGGCCTTGAAACCAAGGCTATATTGAGACTTTTTCAGGCTAGTAAAGGCATATTCTTCTCTTTTTCAGGTTACTCTAAATAGGAATCCTGACGTTATTCCAGCTTAATTCCAAGTCTGGAGGAGACATTACCTATCCAGTGTGTCTCTCAGGTAATTTCAGAGCATTCTGATGTACGGATTTAAAATTAAGGCCTTGAAACCAAGGCTATATTGACACTTTTTCAGGCTAGTAAAGGCATTTTCTTCTCTTTTTCAGAAGGCATATTCTTCTCTTTTTCAGGCTACTCTAAAAGGAATCCTTACGTTATTCCAGCTTCATTCCAAGTCTGGAGGAGACATTACCTATCCAGTGTGTCTCTCAGGTAATTTCAGAGCATTCTGATGTACGGATTTAAAATTAAGGCCTTGAAACCAAGGCTATATTGACACTTTTTCAGGCTAGTAGGCATTTCTTCTCTTTTTCAGAAGGCATATTCTTCTCTTTTTCAGGCTACTCTAAAAAGGAATCCTTACGTTATTCCAGCTTCATTCCAAGTCTGGAGGAGACATACCTATCCAGTGTGTCTCTCAGGTAATTTCAGAGCATTCTGATGTACGGATTTAAAATTAAGGCCTTGAAACCAAGGCTATATTGACACTTTTTTAGGCTAGTAAAGGCATATTCTTCTCTTTTTCAGGTACTCTAAAAAGGAATCCTGACGTTATTCCAGCTTCATTCCAAGTCTGGAGGAGACATTACCTATCCAGTGTGTCTCTCAGGTAATTTCAGAGCATTCTGATGTACGGATTTAAAATTAAGGCCTTGAAACCAAGGCTATATTGACACTTTTTCAGGCTAGTAAAGGCATATTCTTCTCTTTTTCAGAAGGCATATTCTTCTCTTTTTCAGGCTACTCTAAAAAGGAATCCTTACGTTATTCCAGCTTCATTCCAAGTCTGGGGGAGACATTACCTATCCAGTGTGTCTCTCAGGTAATTTCAGAGCATTCTGATGTACAGTTTTAAAATAAGGCCTTGAAACCAAGGCTATATTGAGACTTTTTCAGGCTAGTAAAGGCATATTCTTCTCTTTTTCAGGTTACTCTAAATAGGAATCCTGACGTTATTCCAGCTTAATTCCAAGTCTGGAGGAGACATTACCTATCCAGTGTGTCTCTCAGGTAATTTCAGAGCATTCTGATGTACAGTTTTAAAATTAAGGCCTTGAAACCAAGGCTATATTGACACTTTTTCAGGCTAGTAAAGGCATATTCTTCTCTTTTTCAGGTTACTCTAAATAGGAATCCTGACGTTATTCCAGCTTAATTCCAAGTCTGGAGGAGACATTACCTATCCAGTGTGTCTCTCAGGTAATTTCAGAGCATTCTGATGTACGGATTTAAAATTAAGGCCTTGAAACCAAGGCTATATTGACACTTTTTCAGGCTAGTAAAGGCATTTTCTTCTCTTTTTCAGAAGGCATATTCTTCTCTTTTTCAGGCTACTCTAAAAAGGAATCCTTACGTTATTCCAGCTTCATTCCAAGTCTGGGGGAGACATCACCTATCCAGTGTGTCTCACAGGTAATTTCAGAGCATTCTAATTTACGGATTTAAAATAAAGGCCTTGAAACAAGGCTATATTGACACTTTTTCAGGCTAGTAAAGGCATATTCTTCTCTTTTTCAGGCTACTCTAAATAGGAATCCTGACGTTATTCCAGCTTAATTCCAAGTCTGGAGGAGACATTACCTATCCAGTGTGTCTCTCAGGTAATTTCAGAGCATTCTGATGTACGGATTTAAAATTAAGGCCTTGAAACCAAGGCTATATTGACACTTTTTCAGGCTAGTAAAGGCATATTCTTCTCTTTTTCAGGCTACTCTAAATAGGAATCCTGACGTTATTCCAGCTTCATTCCAAGTCTGGAGGAGACATCACCTATCCAGTGTGTCTCTCAGGTAATTTCAGAGCATTCTGATGTACAGTTTTAAAATTAAGGCCTTGAAACCAAGGCTATATTGACACTTTTTCAGGCTAGTAAAGGCATTTTCTTCTCTTTTTCAGAAGGCATATTCTTCTCTTTTTCAGGCTACTCTAAAAAGGAATCCTTACGTTATTCCAGCTTCATTCCAAGTCTGGGGGAGACATCACCTATCCAGTGTGTCTCTCAGGTAATTTCAGAGCATTCTGATGTACAGTTTTAAAATTAAGGCCTTGAAACCAAGGCTATATTGACACTTTTTCAGGCTAGTAAAGGCATATTCTTCTCTTTTTCAGGCTACTCTAAAAAGGAATCCTTACGTTATTCCAGCTTCATTCCAAGTCTGGAGGAGACATTACCTATCCAGTGTGTCTCTCAGGTAATTTCAGAGCATTCTGATGTACGGATTTAAAATTAAGGCCTTGAAACCAAGGCTATATTGACACTTTTTCAGGCTAGTAAAGGCATATTCTTCTCTTTTTCAGGCTACTCTAAATAGGAATCCTGACGTTATTCCAGCTTCATTCCAAGTCTGGAGGAGACATCACCTATCCAGTGTGTCTCTCAGGTAATTTCAGAGCATTCTGATGTACAGTTTTAAAATTAAGGCCTTGAAACCAAGGCTATATTGACACTTTTTCAGGCTAGTAAAGGCATATTCTTCTCTTTTCAGAAGGCATATTCTTCTCTTTTTCAGGCTACTCTAAAAGGAATCCTTACGTTATTCCAGCTTCATTCCAAGTCTGGGGAGACATCACCTATCCAGTGTGTCTCTCAGGTAATTTCAGAGCATTCTGATGTACAGTTTTAAAATTAAGGCCTTGAAACCAAGGCTATATTGAGACTTTTTCAGGCTAGTAAAGGCATATTCTTCTCTTTTTCAGGTTACTCTAAATAGGAATCCTGACGTTATTCCAGCTTAATTCCAAGTCTGGAGGAGACATTACCTATCCAGTGTGTCTCTCAGGTAATTTCAGAGCATTCTGATGTACGGATTTAAAATTAAGGCCTTGAAACCAAGGCTATATTGACACTTTTTCAGGCTAGTAAAGGCATATTCTTCTCTTTTTCAGGCTACTCTAAATAGGAATCCTGACGTTATTCCAGCTTCATTCCAAGTCTGGAGGAGACATTACCTATCCAGTGTGTCTCTCAGGTAATTTCAGAGCATTCTGATGTACAGTTTTAAAATTAAGGCCTTGAAACCAAGGCTATATTGACACTTTTTCAGGCTAGTAAAGGCATATTCTTCTCTTTTCAGAAGGCATATTCTTCTCTTTTTCAGGCTACTCTAAAAAGGAATCCTTACGTTATTCCAGCTTCATTCCAAGTCTGGGGAGACATCACCTATCCAGTGTGTCTCTCAGGTAATTTCAGAGCATTCTGATGTACAGTTTAAAATTAAGGCCTTGAAACCAAGGCTATATTGAGACTTTTTCAGGCTAGTAAAGGCATATTCTTCTCTTTTTCAGGTTACTCTAAATAGGAATCCTGACGTTATTCCAGCTTAATTCCAAGTCTGGAGGAGACATTACCTATCCAGTGTGTCTCTCAGGTAATTTCAGAGCATTCTGATGTACGGATTTAAAATTAAGGCCTTGAAACCAAGGCTATATTGACACTTTTTCAGGCTAGTAAAGGCATATTCTTCTCTTTTCAGAGGCATATTCTTCTCTTTTTCAGGCTACTCTAAAAAGGAATCCTTACGTTATTCCAGCTTCATTCCAAGTCTGGAGAGACATCCCTATCCAGTGTGTCTCTCAGGTAATTTCAGAGCATTCTGATGTACAGTTTTAAAATTAAGGCCTTGAAACCAAGGCTATATTGACACTTTTTCAGGCTAGTAAAGGCATATTCTTCTCTTTTTCAGAAGGCATATTCTTCTCTTTTTCAGGCTACTCTAAAAGGAATCCTTACGTTATTCCAGCTTCATTCCAAGTCTGGAGGAGACATTACCTATCCAGTGTGTCTCTCAGGTAATTTCAGAGCATTCTGATGTACGGATTTAAAATTAAGGCCTTGAAACCAAGGCTATATTGACACTTTTTCAGGCTAGTAAAGGCATATTCTTCTCTTTTTCAGAAGGCATATTCTTCTCTTTTTCAGGCTACTCTAAAAAGAATCCTTACGTTATTCCAGCTTCATTCCAAGTCTGGGGAGACATCACCTATCCAGTGTGTCTCTCAGGTAATTTCAGAGCATTCTGATGTACAGTTTTAAAATTAAGGCCTTGAAACCAAGGCTATATTGAGACTTTTTCAGGCTAGTAAAGGCATATTCTTCTCTTTTTCAGGTACTCTAAATAGGAATCCTGACGTTATTCCAGCTTCATTCCAAGTCTGGAGGAGACATTACCTATCCAGTGTGTCTCTCAGGTAATTTCAGAGCATTCTGATGTACGGATTTAAAATTAAGGCCTTGAAACCAAGGCTATATTGACACTTTTTCAGGCTAGTAAAGGCATATTCTTCTCTTTTTCAGAAGGCATATTTTCTCTTTTTCAGGCTACTCTAAAAAGGAATCTTTACGTTATTCCAGCTTAATTCCAAGTCTGGAGGAGACATTACCTATCCAGTGTGTCTCTCAGGTAATTTCAGAGCATTCTGATGTACGGATTTAAAATTAAGGCCTTGAAACCAAGGCTATATTGACACTTTTTCAGGCTAGTAAAGGCATTTCTTCTCTTTTTCAGAAGGCATATTCTTCTCTTTTTCAGGCTACTCTAAAAGGAATCCTTACGTTATTCCAGCTTCATTCCAAGTCTGGAGGAGACATTACCTATCCAGTGTGTCTCTCAGGTAATTTCAGAGCATTCTGATGTACGGATTTAAATTAAGGCCTTGAAACCAAGGCTATATTGATACTTTTTCAGGCTAGTAAAGGCATATTCTTCTCTTTTCAGGCTACTCTAAAAAGGAATCCTTACGTTATTCCAGCTTCATTCCAAGTCTGGAGGAGACATTACCTATCCAGTGTGTCTCTCAGGTAATTTCAGAGTTCTGATGTACGGATTTAAAATTAAGGCCTTGAAACCAAGGCTATATTGACACTTTTTCAGGCTAGTAAAGGCATATTCTTCTCTTTTTCAGAAGGCATATTCTTCTCTTTTTCAGGCTACTCTAAAAAGGAATCCTTACGTTATTCCAGCTTCATTCCAAGTCTGGGGGAGACATCACCTATCCAGTGTGTCTCTCAGGTAATTTCAGAGCATTCTGATGTACAGTTTTAAAATTAAGGCCTTGAAACCAAGGCTATATTGAGACTTTTTCAGGCTAGTAAAGGCATATTCTTCTCTTTTCAGGTTACTCTAAATAGGAATCCTGACGTTATTCCAGCTTAATTCCAAGTCTGGAGGAGACATTACCTATCCAGTGTGTCTCTCAGGTAATTTCAGAGTATTCTGATGTACGGATTTAAAATTAAGGCCTTGAAACCAAGGCTATATTGACACTTTTTCAGGCTAGTAAAGGCATATTCTTCTCTTTTTCAGAAGGCATATTCTTCTCTTTTTCAGGCTACTCTAAAAAGGAATCCTTACGTTATTCCAGCTTCATTCCAAGTCTGGGGGAGACATCACCTATCCAGTGTGTCTCTCAGGTAATTTCAGAGCATTCTGATGTACAGTTTTAAAATTAAGGCCTTGAAACCAAGGCTATATTGAGACTTTTTCAGGCTAGTAAAGGCATATTCTTCTCTTTTTCAGGTTACTCTAAATAGGAATCCTGACGTTATTCCAGCTTAATTCCAAGTCTGGAGGAGACATTACCTATCCAGTGTGTCTCTCAGGTAATTTCAGAGTATTCTGATGTACGGATTTAAAATTAAGGCCTTGAAACCAAGGCTATATTGACACTTTTTCAGGCTAGTAAAGGCATATTCTTCTCTTTTTCAGAAGGCATATTCTTCTCTTTTTCAGGCTACTCTAAAAGGAATCTTACGTTATTCCAGCTTCATTCCAAGTCTGGGGGAGACATCACCTATCCAGTGTGTCTCTCAGGTAATTTCAGAGCATTCTGATGTACATTTTAAAATTAAGGCCTTGAAACCAAGGCTATATTGAACTTTTTCAGGCTAGTAAAGGCATATTCTTCTCTTTTTCAGGCTACTCTAAATAGGAATCCTGACGTTATTCCAGCTTATTCCAAGTCTGGAGGAGACATTACCTATCCAGTGTGTCTCTCAGGTAATTTCAGAGCATTCTGATGTACAGTTTTAAAATTAAGGCCTTGAAACCAAGGCTATATTGACACTTTTTCAGGCTAGTAAGGCATATTCTTCTCTTTTTCAGAAGGCATATTCTTCTCTTTTTCAGGCTACTCTAAAAAGGAATCCTTACGTTATTCCAGCTTCATTCCAAGTCTGGGGAGACATCACTATCCCAGTGTGTCTCTCAGGTAATTTCAGAGCATTCTGATGTACAGTTTTAAATTAAGGCCTTGAAACCAAGGCTATATTGACACTTTTTCAGGCTAGTAAAGGCATATTCTTCTCTTTTTCAGGCTACTCTAATAGGAATCCTGACGTTATTCCAGCTTCATTCCAGTCTGGAGGACATCACCTATCCAGTGTGTCTCTCAGTAATTTCAGAGCATTCTGATGTACAGTTTTTAAAATTAAGGCCTTGAAACCAAGGCTATATTGACACTTTTTCAGGCTAGTAAAGGCATATTCTTCTCTTTTTTCAGAAGGCATATTCTTCTCTTTTTCAGGCTACTCTAAAAGGAATCCTTACGTTATTCCAGCTTCATTCCAAGTCTGCGGGAGACATCACCTATCCAGTGTGTCTCTCAGGTAATTTCAGAGCATTCTGATGTACAGTTTTAAAATTAAGGCCTTGAAACCAAGCTATATTGACACTTTTTCAGGCTAGTAAAGGCATATTCTTCTCTTTTTCAGGTTACTCTAAATAGGAATCCTGACGTTATTCCAGCTTAATTCCAAGTCTGGGGAGACATCACCTATCCAGTGTGTCTCTCAGGTAATTTCAGAGCATTCTGATGTACAGTTTTAAATTAAGGCCTTGAAACCAAGGCTATATTGACACTTTTTCAGGCTAGTAAGGCATATTCTTCTCTTTTTCAGAAGGCATATTCTTCTCTTTTTCAGGCTACTCTAAAAAGGAATCCTTACGTTATTCCAGCTTCATTCCAAGTCTGCGGGAGACATCACCTATCCAGTGTGTCTCTCAGGTAATTTCAGAGCATTCTGATGTACGTTTTTAAAATTAAGCCTTGAAACCAAGGCTATATTGAGACTTTTTCAGGCTAGTAAAGGCATATTCTTCTCTTTTTCAGGTTACTCTAAATAGGAATCCTGACGTTATTCCAGCTTATATTCAAGTCTGGGGGAGACATCACCTATCCAGTGTGTCTCTCAGGTAATTTCAGAGCATTCTGATGTACAGTTTTAAAATTAAGGCCTTGAAACCAAGGCTATATGAGACACTTTTTCAGGCTAGTAAAGGCATATTCTTCTCTTTTTCAGGTACTCTAAATAGGAATCCTGACGTTATTCCAGCTTAATTCCAAGTCTGGAGGAGACATTACCTATCCAGTGTGTCTCTCAGGTAATTTCAGAGCATTCTGATGTACGGATTTAAAATTAAGGCCTTGAAACCAGGCTATATTGACACTTTTTCAGGCTAGTAAGGCATATCTTCTCTTTTTCAGAAGGCATATTCTTCTCTTTCAGGCTACTCTAAAAAGGAATCCTTACGTTATTCCAGCTTCATTCCAAGTCTGGGGGAGACATCACCTATCCAGTGTGTCTCTCAGGTATTTCAGAGCATTCTGATGTACAGTTTTAAAATTAAGGCCTTGAAACCAAGGCTATATTGACACTTTTTCAGGCTAGTAAAGGCATATTCTTCTCTTTTTCAGGGCATATTCTCTCTTTTCAGCTACTCTAAAAAGGAATCCTGACGTTATTCCAGCTTCATTCCAAGTCTGGGGGAGACATCACCTATCCAGTGTGTCTCTCACATAATTTCAGAGCATTCTGATGTACAGTTTTAAAATGAAGGCCTTGAAACCAAGGCTATATTGAGACTTTTTCAGGCTAGTAAGGCATATCTTCTCTCTTTTTCAGGTACTCTAAATAGGAATCCTGACGTTATTCCAGCTTAATTCCAAGTCTGGAGAGACATTACCTATCCAGTGTGTCTCTCAGTAATTTCAGAGCATTCTGATGTACAGTTTTAAAATTAAGGCCTTGAAACCAAGGCTATATTGACACTTTTTTCAGGCTAGTAAAGGCATATTCTTCTCTTTTTCAGGCTTCTAAATAGGAATCCTGACGTTATTCCAGCTTCATTCCAAGTCTGGAGGAGACATTACCTATCCAGTGTGTCTCTCAGGTAATTTCAGAGCATTCTGATGTACAGTTTTAAAATTAAGGCCTTGAAACCAAGGCTATATTGACACTTTTTCAGGCTAGTAAAGGCATATTCTTCTCTTTTCAGAAGGCATATTCTTCTCTTTTTCAGGCTACTCTAAAAAGGAATCCTTACGTTATTCCAGCTTCATTCCAAGTCTGGGGAGACATCACCTATCCAGTGTGTCTCTCAGGTAATTTCAGAGCATTCTGATGTACAGTTTTAAAATTAAGGCCTTGAAACCAAGGCTATATTGACACTTTTTCAGGCTAGTAAAGGCATATTCTTCTCTTTTTCAGGTTACTCTAAATAGGAATCCTGACGTTATTCCAGCTTAATTCCAAGTCTGGAGGAGACATACCTATCCAGTGTGTCTCTCAGGTAATTTCAGAGCATTCTGATGTACATTTTAAATTAAGGCCTTGAAACCAAGGCTATATTGACACTTTTTCAGGCTAGTAAAGGCATATTCTTCTCTTTTTCAGAAGGCATATTCTTCTCTTTTTCAGGGCTTCTTCTCTAGCTACTCAAAAGGAATCCTTACTTATTCCAGCTTCATTCCAAGTCTGGGGAGACCACCTATCCAGTGTGTCTCTCGGTAATTTCAGAGCATTCTGATGTACATTTTAAATAAGGCCTTGAAACCAAGGCTATATTGACCTTTTCAGGCTAGTAAAGGCTATTCTTCTCTTTTTCAGAAGGCATATTCTTCTCTTTTTCAGGCTACTCTAAAAGGAATCCTATTATTCCAGCTTATTCCAAGTCTGGAGGAGACATTACCTATCCAGTGTGTCTCTCAGGTAATTTCAGAGCATTCTGATGTACGGATTTTAAATTAAGGCCTTGAAACCAAGGCTATATTGACACTTTTTCCAGGCTAGTAAAGGCATATTCTTCTCTTTTTCAGAAGGCATATTCTTCTCTTTTTCAGGCTCTCTAAAAAGGATCCTTACGTTATCCGCTTCATTCCAAGTCTGGGGAGACATCACCTATCCAGTGTGTCTCTCAGGTAATTTCAGAGCATTCTGATGTACAGTTTAAAAATTAAGGCCTTGAAACCAAGGCTATATTGACACTTTTTCAGGCTAGTAAAGGCATATTCTTCTCTTTTTCAGAAGGCATATTCTTCTCTTTTTCAGGCTACTCTAAAAGGAATCCTTACGTTATTCCAGCTTCATTCCAAGTCTGGGGAGACATCACCTATCCAGTGTGTCTCTCAGTATTTCAGAGCATTCTGATGTACAGTTTTAAAATAAGGCCTTGAAACCAAGGCTATATTGACACTTTTTCAGGCTAGTAAAGGCATATTCTTCTCTTTTTCAGGTTACTCTAAATAGGAATCCTGACGTTATTCCAGCTTATTCCAAGTCTGGAGGAGACATTACCTATCCAGTGTGTCTCTCAGGTAATTTCAGAGCATTCTGATGTACAGTTTTAAAATTAAGGCCTTGAAACAAGGCTATATTGACACTTTTTCAGGCTAGTAAAGGCATATTCTTCTCTTTTTCAGAAGGCATTTCTTCTCTTTTTCAGGCTACTCTAAAAAGGAATCCTTACGTTATTCCAGCTTCATTCCAAGTCTGGAGACATCACCTATCCATTGTGTCTCTCAGGTAATTTCAGAGCATTCTGATGTACAGTTTTAAAATTAAGGCCTTGAAACCAAGGCTATATTGAGACTTTTTCAGGCTAGTAAGGCATATTCTTCTTTTTTCAGAAGGCATTTCTTCTTTTTTCAGGCTACTCTAAAAAGAATCCTTACGTTATTCCAGCTTCATTCCAAGTCTGGGGAGACATCACCTATCCAGTGTGTCTCTCAGTAATTTCAGAGCATTCTGATGTACAGTTTTAAAATTAAGGCCTTGAAACCAAGGCTATATTGACACTTTTTCAGGCTAGTAAAGCATATTCTTCTCTTTTTCAAAGGCATATTCTTCTCTTTTTCAGGCTACTCTAAAAAGGAATCCTTACGTTATTCCAGCTTCATTCCAAGTCTGCGGAGACATCACCTATCCAGTGTGTCTCTCAGGTAATTTCAGAGCATTCTGATGTACAGTTTAAAATTAAGGCCTTGAAACCAAGGCTATATTGAGACTTTTTCAGGCTAGTAAAGGCATATTCTTCTCTTTTTCAGAAGGCTATTCTTCTCTTTTCAGGCTATCTAAAAGGAATCCTGACGTTATTCCAGCTTAATTCCAAGTCTGGAGAGACATTACCTATCCAGTGGGTCTCTCAGGTAATTTCAGAGCATTCTGATGTACAGTTTAAAATTAAGGCCTTGAAACCAAGGCTATATTGACACTTTTTCAGGCTAGTAAGGCATATCTTCTCTTTTTCAGAAGGCATATTCTTCTCTTTTTCAGGCTACTCTAAAAGGAATCCTTACGTTATTCCAGCTTCATTCCAAGTCTGGAGGAGACATCACCTATCCAGTGTGTCTCTCAGGTAATTTCAGAGCATTCTGATGTACAGTTTTAAAATTAAGGCCTTGAAACCAAGGCTATATTGACACTTTTTCAGGCTAGTAAAGGCATATTCTTCTCTTTTTCAGAAGGCATATTCTTCTCTTTTTCAGGCTACTCTAAAAGGAATCCTTACGTTATTCCAGCTTCATTCCAAGTCTGGGGGAGACATCACCTATCCAGTGTGTCTCTCAGGTAATTTCAGAGCATTCTGATGTACAGTTTTAAAATTAAGGCCTTGAAACCAAGGCTATATTGACACTTTTTCAGGCTAGTAAGATATTCTTCTCTTTTTCAGGTTACTCTAAATAGGAATCCTGACGTTATTCCAGCTTCATTCCAAGTCTGGAGGAGACATTACCTATCCAGTGTGTCTCTCAGGTAATTTCAGAGCATTCTGATGTACGTTTTAAAATTAAGGCCTTGAAACCAAGGCTATATTGACACTTTTTCAGGCTAGTAAGGCATATTCTTCTCTTTTTTCAGGTTACTCTAAAAGGAATCCTTACGTTATTCCAGCTTCATTCCAAGTCTGGGGAGACATCACCTATCCAGTGTGTCTCTCAGGTAATTTCAGAGCATTCTGATACATTTTTAAAATTAAGGCCTTGAACCAAGGCTATATTGACACTTTTTCAGGCTAGTAAAGGCATATTCTTTCTCTTTTTCAGGTTACTCTAAAAGGAATCCTTACGTTATTCCAGCTTCATTCCAAGTCTGAGGAGACATTACCTATCCAGTGTGTCTCTCAGGTAATTTCAGAGCATTCTGATGTACAGTTTTAAAATTAAGGCCTTGAAACCAAGGCTATATTGACACTTTTTCAGGCTAGGTAGTAAAGGCATATTCTTCTCTTTTTCAGGTTACTCTAAATAGGAATCCTGACGTTATTCCAGCTTCATTCCAAGTCTGGAGAGACATTACCTATCCAGTGTGTCTCTCAGGTAATTTCAGAGCATTCTGATGTACAGTTTTAAAATTAAGGCCTTGAAACCAAGGCTATATTGAGACTTTTTCAGGCTAGTAAAGGCATATTCTTCTCTTTTTCAGGTTACTCTAAATAGGAATCCTGACGTTATTCCAGCTTCATCCAAGTCTGGAGGAGACATTACCTATCCAGTGTGCTCTCAGGTAATTTCAGAGCATTCTGATGTACAGTTTTAAATTAAGGCCTTGAAACCAAGGCTATATTGACACTTTTTCAGGCTAGTAAAGGCATATTCTTCTCTTTTTCAGAAGGCATATTCTTCTCTTTTTCAGGCTACTCTAAAAGGAATCCTACGTTATTCCAGCTTCATTCCAAGTCTGGGGAGACATCACCTATCCAGTGTGTCTCTCAGGTAATTTCAGAGCATTCTGATGTACAGTTTAAAATTAAGCCTTGAAACCAAGGCTATATTGACACTTTTTCAGGCTAGTAAAGGCATATTCTTCTCTTTTTCAGGTTACTCTAAATAGGAATCCTGACGTTATTCCAGCTTCATTCCAAGTCTGGAGGAGACATCACCTATCCAGGTGTCCTCTCAGGTATTTCAGAGCATTCTGATGTACAGTTTTAAAATTAAGGCCTTGAAACCAAGGCTATATTGACACTTTTTCAGGCTAGTAAAGGCATATTCTTCTCTTTTTCAGAAGGCATATTCTTCTCTTTTTCAGGCTACTCTAAAAGGAATCCTTACGTTATTCCAGCTTCATTCCAAGTCTGGGGAGACATCACCTATCCAGTGTGTCTCTCAGGTAATTTCAGAGCATTCTGATGTACAGTTTTAAATTAAGGCCTTGAAACCAAGGCTATATTGACACTTTTTCAGGCTAGTAAAGGCATATTCTTCTCTTTTTCAGGTTACTCTAAAAAGGAATCCTGACGTTATTCCAGCTTCATTCCAAGTCTGGGGAGACATCACCTATCCAGTGTGTCTCTCAGGTAATTTCAGAGCATTCTGATGTACAGTTTTAAAATTAAGGCCTTGAAACCAAGGCTATATTGACACTTTTTCAGGCTAGTAAAGGCATATTCTTCTCTTTTTCAGAAGGCATATTCTTCTCTTTTCAGGCTACTCTAAAAGGAATCCTTACGTTATTCCAGCTTCATTCCAAGTCTGGGGGAGACATCACCTATCCAGTGTGTCTCTCAGGTAATTTCAGAGCATTCTGATGTACAGTTTAAAATTAAGGCCTTGAAACCAAGGCTATATTGAACTTTTTCAGGCTAGTAAAGGCATATTCTTCTCTTTTTCAGGTTACTCTAAATGGAATCCTGACGTTATTCCAGCTTAATTCCAAGTCTGGAGGAGACATTACCTATCCAGTGTGTCTCTCAGGTAATTTCAGAGCATTCTGATGTACAGTTTTAAAATTAAGGCCTTGAAACCAAGGCTATATTGACACTTTTCAGGCTAGTAAGGCATATTCTTCTCTTTTTCAGGTTACTCTCTTAGGAAATCCTGACGTTATTCCAGCTTAATTCCAAGTCTGGAGGAGACATTACCTATCCAGTGTGTCTCTCAGGTAATTTCAGAGCATTCTGATGTACAGTTTTAAAATTAAGGCCTTGAAACCAAGGCTATATTGACACTTTTTCAGGCTAGTAAAGGCATATCTTCTCTTTTTTCAGGTTACTCTAATAGGAATCCTGACGTTATTCCAGCTTCATTCCAGTCTGCGGAGACATTCACCTATCCAGTGTGTCTCTCAGGTAATTTCAGAGCATTCTGATGTACAGTTTAAAATTAAGGCCTTGAAACCAAGGCTATATTGACACTTTTTCAGGCTAGTAAGGCATATTCTTCTCTTTTTCAGGTTACTCTAAATTAATCCTTACGTTATTCCAGCTTCATTCCAAGTCTGGGGAGACATCACCTATCCAGTGTGTCTCTCAGGTAATTTCAGAGCATTCTGATGTACGGTTTTAAAATTAAGGCCTTGAAACCAAGGCTATATTGACACTTTTTCAGGCTAGTAAAGCTATTCTTCTCTTTTCAAAGGCATATTCTTCTCTTTTTCAGGCTACTCTAAAAAGGATCCTTACGTTATTCCAGCTTCATTCCAAGTCTGGGGAGACATCACCTATCCAGTGTGTCTCTCAGGTAATTTCAGAGCATTCTGATGTACAGTTTTAAAATTAAGGCCTTGAAACCAAGGCTATATTGACACTTTTTCAGGCTAGTAAAGGCATATTCTTCTCTTTTTCAGGCTACTCTAAATAGGAATCCTGACGTTATTCCAGCTTCATTCCAAGTCTGGGGAGACATCACCTATCCAGTGTGTCTCTCAGGTAATTTCAGAGCATTCTGATGTACATTTTAAATTAAGGCCTTGAAACCAAGGCTATATTGACACTTTTTCAGGCTAGTAAAGGCATATTCTTCTCTTTTTCAGAGGCATTCTTCTCTTTTTCAGGCTACTCTAAAAAGGAATCCTTACGTTATTCCAGCTTCATTCCAAGTCTGGGGAACATCACCTATCCAGTGTGTCTCTCAGGTAATTTCAGAGCATTCTGATGTACAGTTTTAAAATTAAGGCCTTGAAACCAAGGCTATATTGACACTTTTTCAGGCTAGTAAAGGCATATTCTTCTCTTTTTCAGGTTACTCCAATAGGAATCCTGACGTATTCCAGCTTCATTCCAAGTCTGGGGAGACATTACCTATCCAGTGTGTCTCTCAGGTAATTTCAGAGCATTCTGATGTACGGATTTTAAAATTAAGGCCTTGAAACCAAGGCTATATTGACACTTTTTCAGGCTAGTAAAGGCATATTCTTCTCTTTTTCAGAAGGCATTCTTCTCTTTTTCAGGCTACTCTAAAAAGAATCCTTACGTTATCCCGCTTCATTCCAAGTCTGGGGAGACATCACCTATCCAGTGTGTCTCTCAGGTAATTTCAGAGCATTCTGATGTACAGTTTTAAAATTAAGGCCTTGAAACCAAGGCTATATTGACACTTTTTCAGGCTAGTAAGGCATATTCTTCTCTTTTTCAGAAGGCATATTCTCTCTTTTTCAGGCTACTCTAAAAAGGAATCCTTACGTTATTCCAGCTTCATTCCAAGTCTGCGGAGACATCACCTATCCAGTGTGTCTCTCAGGTAATTTCAGAGCATTCTGATGTACAGTTTTAAAATAAGGCCTTGAAACCAAGGCTATATTGAGACTTTTTCAGGCTAGTAAAGGCTATTCTTCTATTTTTCAGGTTACTCTAAATAGAATCCTGACGTTATTCCAGCTTATTCCAAGTCTGGAGGAGACTTACCTATCCATGTGTCTCTCAGTAATTTCAGAGCATTCTGATGTACGATTTAAAATTAAGGCCTTGAAACCAAGGCTATATTGACACTTTTTCAGGCTAGTAAAGGCATATTCTTCTCTTTTTCAGAGCATATCTTCTCTTTTTCGGCTACTCTAAAAGGAATCCTTACGTTATTCCAGCTTCATTCCAAGTCTGGGGGAGACATCACCTATCCAGTGTGTCTCTCAGGTAATTTCAGAGCATTCTGATGTACAATTTTAAAATTAAGGCCTTGAAACCAGGCTATATTGACACTTTTTCAGGCTAGTAAAGGCTATATCTTCTCTTTTTCAGAAGGCATATTCTTCTCTTTTTCAGGCTACTCTAAAAGAATCCTTACGTTATTCCCGCTTCATTCCAAGTCTGCGGGGAGACATCACCTATCCAGTGGTCCTCTCAGTAATTTCAGAGCATTCTGATGTACAGTTTTAAAATTAAGGCCTTGAAACCAAGGCTATTTGAGACTTTTCAGGCTGTAAAGGCATATTCTTCTTCTCTTTTTCAGGTTACTCTAACTATGAATCCTGACTTATCCAGCTTAATTCCAAGTCTGGAGAGACCTTACATATCCAGTGTTCCCTCAGGTAATTTCAGAGCATTCTGATGTACAGTTTTAAAATTAAGGCCTTGAAACCAAGGCTATATTGAGACTTTTTCAGGCTAGTAAAGGCATATTCTTCTCTTTTTCAG
>NW_022605390.1:0-11501 GCF_008692095.1 Etheostoma spectabile
CTCTTTTTCAGGCTACTCTAAAAGGAATCCTTACGTTATTCCAGCTTAATTCCAAGTCTGGGGAGACATCACCTATCCAGTGTGTCTCTCAGGTATTTCAGAGCATTCTGATGTACAGTTTTAAAATTAGGCCTTGAAACCAAGGCTATTTGAGACTTTTTCAGCTATTAAAAGGCATATTCTTCTCTTTTTCAGTTTACTCTAAATAGGATCCTGACGTTATCCATCTTATTCCAAGTCTGGAGGAGACATTACCTATTCCAGTGTTGTCCTCAGGTAATTTCAGAGCATTCTGATGTACAGTTTTAAAATTAAGGCCTTGAAACCAAGGCTATATTGACACTTTTTCAGCTAGTAAAGGCATATTCTTCTCTTTTTCAGAAGGCACATCTTCTCTTTTTCAGCTACTCTAAAAGGATCCTTACGTTATTCCAGCTCATTCCAAGTCTGCGGGAGACATCACCTATCCAGTGTGTCTCTCAGTAATTTCAGAGCATTCTGATGTACAGTTTTAAAATTAAGGCCTTGAAACCAAGGCTAATTGACACTTTTTCAGGCTAGGGTAAAGGCATATTCCTTCTCTTTTCAGGTTACTCTAAAAGGAATCCTTACGTTATTCCAGCTTCATTCCAGTCTGACGAGACATCACCTATCCAGTGTGTCCTCTCAGGTAATTTCAGACATTCTGATGTACAGTTTTAAAATTAAGGCCTTGAAACCAAGCTATATTGACACTTTTTCAGCTAGTAGGCTATTCTCTCTTTTTCAGAAGGCATATTCTTCTCTTTTCAGCTACTTCTAAAAAGGAATCCTACGTTAGTCCAGCTTCATTCCAAGTCTGCGGGAGACTTCACCTATCCAGTGTGTCTCTCAGGTAATTTCAGAGCATTCTGATGTACAGTTTAAAATTAGGCCTTGAAACCAAGGCTATATTGACACTTTTTCAGGCTAGTAAAGGCATATTCTTCTCTTTTTCAGGTTACTCTAAATAGGAATCCGCGTTTATTCCAGCTTCATTCCAATCTGGGGGACATCACCTATCCAGTGGTCTCTCAGGTAATCTTCAGAGCATTCTGATGTACAGTTTTAAATTAAGGCCTTGAAACCAAGGCTATATTGACACTTTTTCAGGCTAGTAAAGGCATATTCTTCTCTTTTTCAGAAGGCATTTCTTCTCTTTTTCAGGCTACTCTAAAAAGGAATCCTTACGTTATTCAGCTTCATTCCAAGTCTGGGGAGACATCACCTATCCAGTGTGTCTCTCAGGTAATTTCAGAGCATTCTGATGTACAGTTTTAAAATTAAGCCTTGAAACCAAGGCTATATTGACACTTTTTCAGGCTAGTAAAGGCATATGCTTCCTCTTTTTCAGGTTACTCTAAATAGGAATCCTGACGTTATTCCAGCTTCATTCCAAGTCTGGGGGAGACATTACCTATCCAGTGTGTCTCTCAGGTAATTTCAGAGCATTCTGATGTACAGTTTTAAAATGAAGCCTGAAACCAAGGCTATATTGAGACTTTTTCAGGCTAGTAAAGCATATTCTTCTCTTTTTCCAGGTTACTCTAAATAGAATCCTGACGTTATTCCAGCTTAATTCTAAGTCTGGGGGACATTACCTATCCAGTGTGTCTCTCAGAATTTATAGCATTCTGATGTTGGATTAAAATTAAGGCCTTGAAACCAAGGTTATATTGACACTTTTTCAGGCTACAGCATAAGAGGCATATTCTTCTCTTTTTCAGGCTACTCTAAAAGGAATCCTTACGTTATTCCAGCTTCATTCCCAGTCTGGGAGACATCACCTATCCGTGTTCTCTCAGGTATTTCAGAGCATTCTGATGTACAGTTTTAAATTAAGGCCTTGAAACCAAGCTATATTGACACTTTTTCAGGCTAGTAAAGGCATATTCTCTCTTTCAGAAGGCATATTCTTCTCTTTTTCAGGCTACTCTACAAAGGAATCCTTACGTTATTCCAGCTTCATTCCAAGTCTGCGGGAGACATCACCTATCCAGTGTGTCTCTCAGGTAATTTCAGAGCATTCTGATGTACATTTTTAAAATGAAGGGCTTGAAACCAGGCTATATTGAGACTTTTTCAGGCTAGTAAAGGCATATTCTTCTCTTTTCAGGTTACTCTAAATAGGAAATCCTGACGTTATTCCAGCTTAATTCCAGTCTGGAGGAGACATACCTATCCAGTGTGTCTCTCAGTTAATTTCAGAGCATTCTGAGTACAGTTTTAAAATAAGGCCTTGAAACCAAGGCTATATTGACACTTTTTCGGCTAGTAAAGGCATATTCTTCTCTTTTTCAGGTTACTCTAATAAGGAATCCTGACGTTATTCCAGCTTCATGCCAGTCTGGAGAGACATCACCTATCCAGTGTGTCCTCTCAGGTAATTTTAGAGCATTCTGATGTACGATTTAAAATTAAGGCCTTGAAACCAAGGCTATATTGACATTTTTCAGGCTAGTAAGGCATATTCTTCTCTTTTTCAGAAGGCATATTCTTCTCTTTTTCAGGCTACTCTAAAAAGGAATCCTTACGTTACTCCAGCTTCATTCCAAGTCTGGGGGAGACATACCTATCCAGTGTGTCTCTCAGGTAATTTCAGAGCATTCTGATGTACATTTTAAATTAAGGCCTTGAAACCAAGGCTATATTTGAAGACTTTTTCAGGCTAGTAAAGGCATATTCTTCTCTTTTTCAGGTTACTCTAATAGGAATCCTGACGTTATTCCAGCTTAATGCCAAGTCTGAGGGAGACATCACCTATCCAGTGTGTCCTCAGGTAATTTCAGAGCATTCTGATGTACAGTTTTAATTAAGGCTTGAAACCAGCTATTTGACACTTTTTCAGGCTAGTAGGCATATTCTTCTCTTTTTCAGGCATATTCTTCTCTTAAAGGCATATTCTTCTCTTTTTCAGGCTACTCTAAAAAGGAATCCTTACCTTATTCCAGCTTCATTCCAAGTCTGGGGAGACATCACCTATCCATGTGTCTCTCAGGTAATTTCAGAGCATTCTGATGTACAATTTAAAATTAAGGCCTTGAAACCAAGGCTATATTGACACTTTTTCAGGCTAGTAAAGGCATATTCTTCTCTTTTTCAGAAGGCATATTCTTCCCTTTTTCAGGCTATTCTAAATAGGAATCCTGACATTATTCCAGCTTATTCCAAGTCTGGGGAGA
Organism: Etheostoma spectabile; assembly: GCF_008692095.1. Taxonomy (NCBI): domain Eukaryota; kingdom Metazoa; phylum Chordata; class Actinopteri; order Perciformes; family Percidae; genus Etheostoma; species Etheostoma spectabile. The sequence goes on from NW_022605390.1 coordinate 3,201, forward strand.
CATTACCTATCCATTGTGTCTCTCAGTAATTTCGAGCATTCTGATTACGGATTTAAAATTAAGGCCTTGAAACCAAGCTATATTGAACTTTTTCAGGCTAGTATAAGGCATATTCTTCTCTTTTCAGAAGGCATATTCTTCTCTTTTTCAGGCTACTCTAAAAGTATCCTTACGTTATTCCAGCTTCATTCCATGTCTGGTGGAGACTCACCTATCCAGTGTGTCTCTCAGGTAATTTCAGAGCATTCTGATGTCCATTTTTAATTAAGGCCTTGAAACCAAGGCTATATTGACACTTTTTCAGGCTAGTAAAGGCATATTCTTCTCTTTTTCAGAAGCATATTCTTCTCTTTTCAGGCTACTCTAAAGGAATCCTTACGTTATTCCAGCTTCATTCCAAGTCTGGGGAGACATCACCTATCCAGTGTGGTCTCTCAGGTAATTTCAGAGCATTCTGATGTACAGTTTTAAAATTAAGGCCTGAAACCAGGCTATATTGAGACTTTTTCAGGCTAGTAAAGGCATATTCTTCTCTTTTTCAGGCTACTCTAAAAAGGAATCCTGACGTTATTCCAGCTTCATTCAAGTCTGGGAGACATTACCTATCCCAGTGTGTCTCTCAGGTAATTTCAGAGCATCTGATGTACAGTTTTAAAAGCGCCTTGAAACCAAGCTATATTGACACTTTTCGGCTAGTAAAGGCATATTCTTCTCTTTTTCAGAGGCATATTCTTCTCTTTTTTCAGGCTTTCTAAAAAGAATCCTGACGTTATTCCAGCTTCATTCCAAGTCTGGAGAGACATCACCTATCCAGTGTGTCTCTCAGGTAATTTCAGAGCATTCTGATGTACGTTTTAAATTTGGCCTTGAAACCAAGGCTATATTGACACTTTTTCAGGCTAGTAAAGGCATATTCTTCTCTTTTTCAGAAGGCATATTCTTCTCTCTTTTCAGGCTACTCTAAAAAGGATCCTTACTTATTCCAGCTTCATTCCAAGTCTGGGGAGACATCACCTATCCAGTGTGTCTCTCAGGTAATTTCAGAGCATTCTGATGTACATTTTTAAAATTAAGGCCTTGAACCAAGGCTATATTGAGACTTTTTCAGGCTAGTAAAGGCATATTCTTCTCTTTTTCAGAGGCATATTCTTCTCTTTTTCAGGCTACTCTAAAGGAATCCTTACATTATTCCAGCTTCATTCCCAAGTCTGCGGGAGACATCACCTATCCATGTGTCCTCTCAGGTAATTTCAGAGCATTCTGATGTACAGTTTTAAATAAGGCTTGAAACCAAGGCTATATTGGACCTTTTCAGGCTAGTAAAGGCATATTCTCTCTTTTCAGAGGCATATTCTTCTCTTTTTCAGCTATCTAAATAGGAATCCTGACGTTATTCCAGCTTAATTCCAAGTCTGGAGGAGACATACCTATCCAGTGTGTCTCTCAGGTAATTTTAGAGCATTCTGATGTACGGATTTAAAATTAAGGCCTTGAACCAAGGCTATATTGAGACTTTTTCAGGCTAGTAAAGGCATTCTTCTCTTTTTCAGAAGGCATATTCTTCTCTTTTCAGGCTACTCTAAAAGGAATCCTTACGTTATTCCAGCTTCATTCCAAGTCTGGGGAGACATCACCTATCCAGTGTGTCTCTCAGGTAATTTCAGATTATTCTGATGTACAGTTTTTAAATTAAGGCCTTGAAACCAAGGCTATATTGAACACCTTTTCAGGCTAAAAGGCATATTCTTCTCTTTTTCAAAGGCAATTCTTCTCTTTTTCAGGCTACTCTAAAAGGAATCCTTACGTTATTCCAGCTTATTCCAAGTCTGGGGGAGACATCACCTATCCAGTGTTCTCTCAGGTAATTTCAGAGCATTCTGATGTACAGTTTTAAAATTAAGGCCTTGAACCAAGGCTATATTGAGACTTTTTCAGCTAGTAAAGGCATATTCTTCTCTTTTTCAGGTTACTCTAAATAGAATCCTGACGTTATTCCAGCTTAATTCCAAGTCTGGAGGACCTTTACCTATCCAGTGTCTCTCAGGTAATTTCAGAGCATTCTGATGTACAGTTTTAAAATTAAGGCCTTGAAACCAAGGCTATATTGACACTTTTTCAGGCTAGTAAAGGCATATTCTTCTCTTTTTCAGAAGTTATCTCTTTTGACTCCTGACCTTTATTCCAGCTTCATTCCAAGTCTGGGGAGACATACCTATCCAGTGTGTCTCTCAGGTAATTTCAGAGCATTCTGATGTACAGTTTTAAAATTAGGGCTTGAAACCAAGGCTATATTGAGACTTTTTCCAGGCTAGTAAAGGCATATTCTTCTCTTTTTCAGGCTACTCTAAAAGGAATCCTTACGTTATTCAGCTTCATTCCAAGTCTGCGGAGACATTACCTATCCAGTGTGTCTCTCAGGTAATTTCAGAGCATTCTGTGTACAGTTTAAAATTAAGGCCTTGAAACCAAGGCTATATTGACTTTTTCAGGCTAGTAAAGGCATATCTTTCTTTTTTCAGGTTACTCTAAAAGGAATCCTGACGTTATTCCAGCTTAATTCCAAGTCTGGGGGAGACATCACCTATCCAGTGTGTCCTCACATAATTTCAGAGCATTCTGATGTACAGTTTTAAATTAAGGCCTTGAAACCAAGGCTATATTGAACTTTTTCAGGCTAGTAAGGCATATTCTTCTCTTTTTCAGGTTACTCTAATAGAATCCTGACGTTATTCCAGCTTAATTCCAAGTCTGGAGGAGACATTACCTATCCAGTGTGCTCTCAGTAATTCCAGAGCATTCTGATGTACAGTTTTAAATTAAGGCCTTGAAACCAAGGCTATATTGACACTTTTTCAGGCTAGTAAGGCATATTCTCTCTTTTTCAGAAGGCATATTCTTCTCTTTTTCAGCTACTCTAAAAGGAATCCTTACGTTATTCCAGCTTCATTCAATCTGGGGAGACATCACCTATCCATGTGTCTCTCAGGTATTTCAGAGCATTCTGATGTACAGTTTTAAATTAAGGCCTTGAAACCAATGCTATATTGACACTTTTTCAGGCTAGTAAAGGCATATTCTTCTCTTTTTCAGGTTACTCTAAATAGAATCCTTACGTTATTCCAGCTTCATTCCAAGTCTGGAGAGACATCACCTATCCGTGTTCTCTCAGGTATTTCAGAGCATTCTGATGTACATTTTAAAATAAGGCCTTGAAACCAAGGCTATATTGACACTTTTCAGGCTAGTAAGGCATATTCTTCTCTTTTTCAGAAGGCATATTCTTCTCTTTTTCAGGCTATCTAAAAGGAATCCTTACGTTATTCCAGCTTCATTCCAAGTCTGGGGGAGACATCACCTATCCGTGTGTCTCTCAGGTAATTTCAGAGCATTCTGATGTACAGTTTTAAAATTAAGGCCTTGAAACCAAGGCTATATTGACACTTTTTCAGGCTAGTAAAGGCATATTCTTCTCTTTTTCAGGTTACTCTAACTAGGAATCCTGACGTTATTCCAGCTTCATTCCAAGTCTGGGGGAGACATCACCTATCCAGTGTGTCTCTCAGTAATTTCAGAGCATTCTGATGTACATTTAAAATAAGGCCTTGAAACCAAGGCTATATTGACACTTTTTCAGGCTAGTAAAGGCATATTCTTCTCTTTTTCAGAAGGCATATTCTTCTCTTTTTCAGGCTACTCTAAAAAGAATCCTTAGTTATTCCAGCTTCATTCCATCTGGGGGAGACATCACCTATCCAGTGGTCTCTCAGCAATTTCAGAGCATTCTGATGTACAGTTTTAAAATTAAGGCCTTGAAACCAAGGCTATATTGAGACTTTTTCAGGCTAGTAAAGGCATATTCTTCTCTTTTTCAGGTTACTCTAAATAGGAATCCTTACGTTATTCCAGCTTCATTCCAAGTCGGGGAGACATCACCTATCCAGTGTGTCTCTCAGGTAATTTCAGAGCATTCTGATGTACAGTTTTAAATAAGGCCTTGAAACCAAGCTATATTGAGACTTTTTCAGGCTAGTAAGGCATATTCTTCTCTTTTTTCAGGTTACTCTAATAGGAATCCTGACGTTATTCCAGCTTAATTCCAAGTCTGGAGGAGACATTACCTATCCAGTGTCTCTCACATAATTTCAGAGCATTCTGATGTACAGTTTTAAAATGAAGGCCTTGAACCAAGGCTATATTGAACTTTTTCAGGCTAGTAAGGCATATTCTTCTCTTTTTCAGGTACTTCTCTTAGGATCCGAACCTTATTCCAGCTTCATTCCAAGTCTGCGGGAGACATCACCTATCCAGTGTGTCTCTCAGGTAATTTCAGAGCATTCTGATGTACATTTTTAAAATTTGAATTGAAAAAAGGCCTTGAACCAGGCTATATTGACATTTTTTCAGGCTAGTAAAGGCATATTCTTTCTTTTTCAGGCTACTCTAAAAAGGAATCCTGACGTTATTCCAGCTTCATTCCAAGTCTGGGGGAGACATCACCTATCCAGTGTGTCTCTCAGGTAATTTCAGAGCATTCTGATGTACAGATTTAAAATTAAGCCTTGAAACCAAGGCTATATTGACACTTTTTCAGGCTAGTAAAGGCATATTCTTCTCTTTTTCAGAAGGCATATTCTTCTCTTTTTCAGGCTCTCTAAAAAGGAATCCATACGTTATTCCAGCTTCATTCCATCTGGGGGAGACTTCACCTATCCAGTGTGTCTCTCAGTAATTTCAGAGCATTCTGATGTACAGTTTTAAATTAAGGCCTTGAAACCAAGGCTATATTGAGACTTTTTCAGGCTAGTAAAGGCATATTCTTCTCTTTTTCAGGTACTCTAAATAGGAATCCTGACGTTATTCCAGCTTCATTCCAAGTCTGGAGGGACATCACCTATCCAGTGTGTCTCTCAGGTAATTTCAGAGCATTCTGATGTACAGTTTTTAAAATTAAGGCCTTGAAACCAAGGCTATATTGACACTTTTTCAGGCTAGTAAGGCATATTCTTCTCTTTTTCAGAGGCTATTCTCTCTTTTCAGGCTACTCTAAAAGGAATCCTTACGTTATTCCAGCTTCTTCCAATCTGGGGAGACATCACCTATCCAGTGTGTCTCTCAGGTAATTTCAGAGCATTCTGATGTACAGTTTTAAAATGAAGGCCTTGAAACCAAGCTATATTGAGACTTTTTCAGGCTAGTAAAGGCATATTCTTCTCTTTTTCAGGTTACTCTAAATAGGAATCCTGACGTTATTCCAGCTTAATGCAAGTCTGGGGAGACATACCTATCCAGTGTGTCTCTCAGGTAATTTTAGAGCATTCTGATGTAAGGATTTAAAATTAAGGCCTTGAAACCAAGGCTATATTGACACTTTTTCAGGCTAGTAAAGGCATATTCTTCTCTTTTTCAGAAGGCATATTCTTCTCTTTTGCAGGCTACTCTAAAAAGGAATCCTTACGTTATTCCAGCTTCATTCCAAGTCTGGGGAGACATCACCTATCCAGTGTGTCTCTCATGTAATTTCAGAGCATTCTTGTACAGTTTTTTAAAATTAAGGCCTTGAAACCAAGGCTATATTGACACTTTTCAGGCTGTAAGGCATATCTTCTCTTTTTCAGAAGGCATATTCTTCTCTTTTTCAGGCTACTCTAAAAGGAATCCTTACATATTCCAGCTTCATTCCAAGTCTGCGGGAGACATCACCTATCCAGTGTGTCTCTCAGTAATTTCAGAGCATTCTGATGTACAGTTTTAAAATTAAGGCCTTGAAACCAGGCTATATTGAGACTTTTCAGGCTAGTAAAGGCATATTCTTCTCTTTTTCAGGTTACTCTAAATAGGAATCCTGACGTTATTCCAGCTTAATGCTAGTCTGGAGAGACTTACCTATCCGTGTGTCTCTCAGGTAATTTAGAGCATTCTGATGTACATGTTTAAAATTAAGCCTTGAAACCAAGGCTATATTGACACTTTTTCAGGCTAGTAAGGCATATTCTTCTCTTTTTTCAGAGGGCATATTTTCTCTTTTTCAGGCTACTCTAAAAAGGATCCTTACGTTATTCCAGCTTCATTCCAAGTCTGGGGAGACATCACCTATCCATGTGTCTCTCAGGTAATTTCAGAGCATTCTGATACATTTTAAAATTAAGGCCTTGAAACCAAGGCTATATTGACACTTTTTCAGGCTAGTAAAGGCATATTCTTCTCTTTTCAGAAGGCATATTCTTCTCTTTTTCAGGCTACTCTAAAAGGAATCCTTACGTTATTCCAGCTTCATTCCAAGTCTGGGGAGACATTACCTATCCAGTGTGCTCTCATAATTTCAGAGCATTCTGATGTACAGTTTTTAAAATTAAGGGCTTGAAACAAGGCTATATTGAGACTTTTTCAGGCTAGTAAAGGCATATTCTTCTCTTTTTCAGGTTACTCTAAATAGGAATCCTTACGTTATTCCAGCTTAATTTCCAAGTCTGGAGGAGACATTACCTATCCAGTGTTGCTCTCAGGTAATTTCAGAGCATTCTGATGTACAGTTTTAAAATTAAGGCCTTGAAACCAAGGCTATATTGACACTTTTTTCAGGCTAGTAAAGGCATATTCTTCTCTTTTTCAGGTTACTCTAAATAGGAATCCTGACGTTATTCCAGCTTCTTATGCAAGTCTGGGGGAGACATTACCTATCCAGTGTGTCTCTCAGTAATTTCAGAGCATTCTGATGTACAGTTTTAAAATTAAGGCCTTGAAACCAAGGCTATATTGACACTTTTTCAGGCTAGTAAAGGCATATTCTTCTCTTTTTCAGAAGGCATATTCTTCTCTTTTCAGGCTACTCTAAAAGGAATCCTACGTTATTCCAGCTTCATTCCAAGTCTGGGGGAGACATCACCTATCCAGTGTGTCTCTCAGTATTTCAGAGCATTCTGATGTACAGTTTTAAAATTAGGCCTTGAAACCAAGGCTATATTGACACTTTTTCAGGCTAGTAAAGGCATATTCTTCTCTTTTTCAGAAGTCATACTTCTCTTTTTATCTAAAAGAATCCTTCTTATTCCAGCTTCATTCCAAGTCTGCGGAGACATCACCTATCCAGTGTGTCTCTCAGGTAATTTCAGAGCATTCTGATGTACAGTTTTAAAATTAGGCCTTGAAACCAAGGCTTATATGAGACTTTTTCAGGCTAGTAAAGCATATTCTTCCTCTTTTCAGGTCTCTAATAGGAATCCTGACGTTATTCCAGCTTAATGCTAAGTCTGGAGGAGACATTACCTATCCAGTGTGTCTCTCAGGTAATTTTAGAGCATTCGATGTACGGATTTAAAATTAAGGCCTTGAACCAAGGCTATATTGACACTTTTTCAGGCTAGTAAAGGCATATTCTTCTCTTTTTCATAGGCATATTCTTCTCTTTTTCAGGCTACTCTAAAAAGGAATCCTTACTTTATTCCAGCTTCATTCCAAGTCTGGGGAGACATCACCTATCCAGTGTGTCTCTCAGGTAATTTCAGAGCATTCTGATGTACAGTTTTAAATTAAGGCCTTGAACCAAGGCTATATTGACACTTTTCGGCTAGTAAAGGCATATCGTCCTCTTTTCAGAAGGCATATTCTTCTCGTTTTCAGCTACTCTAAAAAGGAATCCTTACGTTATTCCAGCTTAATTCCAAGTCTGGAGGAGACATCACCTTCCATGTTTCTCTCAGGTAATTTCAGAGCATTCTGATACACAGTTTTAAATGAAGGCCTTGAAACCAAGGCTATATGAGACTTTTTTCAGGCTAGTAAAGGCATATTCTTCTCTTTTTCAGGTTACTCTAAATAGGACTCCTTGACGCTATTCCACTTAATTCCAAGTCTGGAGGAGACATTACCATTCCCGTTTGCTCTCAGGTAATTTCAGAGCATTCTGATGTACAGTTTTAAAATTAAGGCCTTGAAACCAAGGCTATATTGAACTTTTTCAGGCTAGTAAAGGCATATTCTTCTCTTTTTCAGAGTTACTCTAAAAAGGAATCCTGACGTTATTCCACTTCATTCCAAGTCTGGGGGAGACATCACCTATCCAGTGTGTCTCTCAGGTAATTTTAGAGCATTCTGATGTACACTTTTAAAATTAAGCCTGAAACCAAGGCTATATTGACACTTTTCAGGCTAGTAAAGGCATATTCTTCTCTTTTCAGAAGGCATATTCTTCTCTTTTTCAGGCTACTCTAAAAGGAATCCATACGTTTTCCAGCTTCATTCCAAGTCTGGGGAGACATCACCTATCCAGTGTGTCTCTCAGGTAATTTCAGAGCATTCTGATGT
>NW_022605391.1:0-7500 GCF_008692095.1 Etheostoma spectabile
CAAGCTAAGGCTGCTAGCTCGGAAGGCGTTACCGTTCAAAACCGCGCTGGAAAACACGGTCATTTTTTACGTTTTCAACGTGAATTAACGTCAAATCCGGGCTAAACACGGACTTTAAACGTATCACGTGTAGATAAGGAGCTGTTTGTACTTCGGCAGCTGTGAATCTACACACTCGGTCGAAATGTTATGACAAATGTGAGTTTTCTTAGCCGGTTGTGTCTACTTCCGGTTTTCCCTTCGCGTTCTATCTGCGGTTCCGAAAATATGGTTAACTACTAGTTGAAAAGCGACGATTTTTACATTGTCTAACAAGATGCCGAATTAACCTTAGGACGTTATTGTAACATTATCAGTTAAAATAGCTTGTGTATGTTGTTTAAATTAAACGTAAAAAACGACTTTATGAAACTTCTATTAGCTGCCAGCTGACATTTGGTAATTCCGTACACATTGACGTTATCATCCACGACTGGTCAGCACTGACTACTGTATGAATGGACACAAAGATGAGCTTTTCTGACACATGTTTTCTAAATGTTCCCCCCAGTAGGCCTAATTAATTTTCATTTAACAGTGGCCACAGCATGAAGGCAGCTTCATTTCCCCGAGAAACAGACGGAGGGACTGAGGAAAGCTCCCGGGCAGGGATAGACAGGGATGCTTCTGTTTCCGGTTTCCTGTACGGGACTCTCAAAACTGACCGATAAGTCTCATCCAACGCACACATCGCTTTCTTCTCGCGATAACACGGCAGTGGCGTGTATGTTTCCGTCCGCTGTATACAGCGTTGTGTACGTTTATAAATGAACAATGCCTATCTCTAGTATGGTGAAGGGGATGTGATGATGATGATGATGATGATGATGGGGGGGTTTATCATCAATGAAACTGGCCTTCACCCTCCTGGTGTCTTTGGGTCAAATTTGACCCCTTTCCAAAAAGTTTCTATATCATAAATATGGGTTTCGTTCAAAAAGTTGTCCCAAAAAGTAACGTGGATGGTTGTCCGACAACGCTCCTCACACTTTACATTAATTATCAACGTCACTACTTTCACTGGATTTGGGTGTTTTGTTAATTTTATAGCATTTGAGAAAGACTAATTGGTAAAAGAACTGTAAAAAGGAGAGAAAAAATATCAATAAAAGTGACTAAAATGTGAACAAATGTCAAACAAACTGACAAAATGTGAAAGGGTGTCGAGAAAATTAACAAAAATGTCAAAAAAAGTGACAAATGGAGAAAAAAAACTTAGCAAATTTGGGAAAAGCCACAAAAATGTCAAAAGGCTCAGAAAAAGTCAACAAATGTTGGAAAAGTATTTTAAGGAAGAACAGTTATTTATTCTTTATGTATGAAACATTATCCATGCACGACGTTAATTGATGTCCCTTAATGGTCGGATTTCCCAAATTTTTTTAATTAAGTCATTAAGATCAATTTCCAAAAGATGATTTTTTTGTTCTTTTTTTAGTCCACGTTAAGCTTATAAGCTGAGAAGGTGGATATTGGACCTAGCCCCCCCCCCCTCCCCGTACCCCCGTATTGACCCGTGGTTGTCCTGTCCTTCCAGGGTCGACCCGGTCCAGTCTCGGCTTTGCGTCGTCCGGAGCTGCCGGCCACTGACCCTGAGCCTCGCCCCGCTCCTCGGAGCCGGACTCCACCCTGAACCAGCCCAGACCCCCAGCACCGCGCAGGCCCAGCCGGACGTCCCCCCGGCGCCGCCGCTCCCGCCGGGGACGAGCGTCCCCCGCCGAGCCCGGGCGCCCGCCGTTATGAAGCCGGACTCTCACCGATCCGGACGAGGCGTTTGTTGGTGCGCGTCGCCTCTGCCGTCCTCACCCTCCGTGGACCCCCCGCGCCGCCTAAAATCCACATCAGCGTCCCCGCGCTCGGCGAGGAGCCCCGGGCGCCGACGCCGCCGCCGCGCCGATCAAAAGCGAGCTCCTCTAATATCAGAGTGAGCGCGGCGGCGTTGCCGAGTCCCTGACGCAGACCAGACGAGCGTCAGAACCAGTCCGCGGCGGTGGTGGTGGCGCGCAGAGCGGCACGAAGCTCGCCGAAACAGGAGTCCTCCCAGGCGTTAGCGACGGCGGACAATGCCGCGCCCCACGCCCTTTTCGTCTCCGAGCTCGTCCACCGCTGCCCGCGCTGCGGCGGAGGTCTTGGCCACGCCGGCGGCCTCCGCCTGCACCTGGACCAGCAGAGGAAGACCTACGCCTGCGACTGGTGCTGCAAGTCCTTTCGCGCAGTCGGCCGACCTGCGGCGCCACCTGCGGCACGCACACGGGCGAGCGGCCGCACCGCTGCCCCTTCTGCTCCAAGAGCTTCAGCCAGCGGGGAAACCTGCGGCGCCACCCTGCGCATCCACACGGGCGAGCGGCCGTACGGCTGCCCGCACTGCTGCCGCACCTTCAGCGACGGCGACACCATGAAGAAGCACAAGCGCACGCACTCGGGGGAGAAGCCGCACCGCTGCGTCCGCTGCGCCCGACCTTCGCCAGCGCCGGCAGCCTGCAGATACACCTGAAGAGGGACATGTGCTTCGGGGCCAACGCCTGATTGGTCCGTTTTAAGAAAGGGAGAGAAGACAGGAAGTCATCACACAGAGGACACGCCGCTCGGTGTGAACGCTTGTTTCCGATGAAAGGATGGGAGCATCGTAAACTGCATCACGCTAATTTACATTCCCGCTCTCTTTCCTCCTGCTGACGGGGTTTAAAGAGGACTTCTGGTTTTTCAGCCTTATTTTCCTGTGTTTTTGTGTCTGAGTGACTGATGGGAACAAGCATCGTTGACGTTGGTCCAGTATTTAAAATTTAGGGTGAAATAGGGGGATTGCAGCCTGTATTCACCTTCACTAAAAGCTGTTATGCAGGTGACAGACTCAGATTATTATTCTAAGTGTCTGACAACATTTGGGATGGATTTCTAAGGAGGTCGACCTTTCTGTTAAAGAGTAAGATCTTTTTATTAAACATAAGACATCTGCAAAATTGTGATCGCTAAACCCACCAGACTCCATGTAAATAACAGTGATTTTAGCATCGTTAAACACACTAAATTCAAAGTCGACAGAAACACAATTAAACAATGAAAATCTGTTTTAGGTCGTCTTTCCACTTCTCCAACCATCACAACTCAATTTCTGGTTGAAATACACACAAGTTTGCAGAGTTACATGTGAGAAAATGCTGCTCTGTACACGCTAAAAGTAGTGATTATTTACATGGAGTCTGGTGGAGATATGCTGCTCTATACACGCTAAAAGTAGTGATTATTTACATGGAGTCTGGTGGAGATTGCTGCTCTATACACGCTAAAAGTAGTGATTATTTACATGGAGCCTGGTGGAGATATGTTGCTCTATACACGCTAAAAGTAGTGATTATTTACATGGAGTCTGGTGGAGATATGCTGCTCTATACACGCTAAAAGTAGTGATTATTTACATGGAGCCTGGTGGAGATATGTTGCTCTATACACGCTAAAAGTAGTGATTATTTACATGGAGCCTGGTGGAGATATGTTGCTCTATACACGCTAAAGTAGTGATTATTTACATGGAGTGGTGGAGATATGTTGCTCTATACACGCTAAAGTAGTGATTATTTACATGGAGTCTGGTGGAGATATGCTGCTCTATACACGCTAAAGGTAGTGATTATTTACATGGAGTCTGGTGGGTTTGGTGATGGTGATTTCTGTTTCATGTTAAACTAAAAGGATCTTACTCTTTAACTAAGAGGTCTATCTCTGTAGGGATCCATCCCATATGTTGTCACACACTTAGAATAATAATCTGAGTCTGTCAGCAGCAACACACAACTTTTGAGGACACATGGGGATGCTATAGGGTTACAAAATACTAGACCAATGTCAAAGACTGTTGTTCTCATCAGTGAGACACAGGAACATTAGAAAATAGGTCCAGGCTGAAAAAGACCCAATAATAACCCCAATTCCACAGGATGCGGAACAGTGTCGAGTCATTTGGTTTCCATTGACCCTCCGGTTGTCCTCAAATTAGATTTTTTTCATTTTCAAAAGGTTTCTAAATCCGACATTTGAGTTTCCTTCAACCAATTGTAATAAAAAGTAACGTGGATGCTTCCATACGACGCTCTTCACAAAGTTAAATAACTGATTAGTTCACTATTTGCATTGAATTTGGGTGTTTTAATTTAATTTATAGCATTTGGACAAAAAAACGATTTAAGAACACTGAAAAACGTGACAGAAATAGGAAAAACAACAAAAATGTCCCAAAAATGCAGAAAATCACAAATACAAAAAGTGAGAAAGAACTTGGGAAAAGTGACAATAAATTTCAGAGAAAGCTTCAAAACTTCAAAATTTCTTTTTAACCAAATTACCATAAAAATGGATTAGATCCTTCCAACGCTCTTTATCAATCCAACTGATCACTTTACTCCTCTGATCTTAACTATTAGTCAAAATAATTCATAATTTCTGCTTTTTTAACTCTAATATTAGGTCTAATTCTATATAAATGAGGGTTATTGACCATGATTCCAAAAACTAGTGAAACTAGTAAGGTGGTGTAGTGGAAACTAAAAGAAAAAGTCTGAAGTCTGTTCAAAAATGTCAAATTTCTTTTGTCTGCATCTTGTGGAATTGGGGTTTGGTAAATGACTCTTATGCTTTTGTTCTGAAGGGACAGGAAGTAGTTCCTAGGCATCTACGCCGTCGCTCCACATCATCCACGCCCTCCACATGTTTGATTTCTGTAATCTGGGAGAGACGGCGGACATCTGGAGACATATGGAGACATCAGGAGACATTTAGAGACATATGAGACATCAGGACATATAGAGACATCTGGAGACATCAGGACACATCTGGAGACCACGGACTCTCCAACTGGGTCTCTGCAATAACTGAAACTATAGTAATATTTATTTATTTATTTTAATGCGTGTTAGAAATGTTTGACCTTGTTTTTGTTTTTGAGAAGCTCCGGTTGGTGAGCCCCTGAGCATGAGGGGAAATGAGTCCCGTCCCGGGGGGGGACGGGGGTGAGTCTCTTCTGTCGGTTATCAGTGTTTCGTATCAATGTGAAAACATATTGTTTGTTTTTTTAATAAGAATAATGTTCTGTGAAACTGTCTCTGGACGTCTCTGTTTGATTATAAATCACGTATTTAGATCTGTGCACCAGGGCTGTGGGACTCGAGTCCGGTCTTAGACTCAGTCTTGAGACTTTTTCTATGGACTCAACTTGTCTCGGTCTCGTCCACTGGTCTTGCCAGATATGGCTTTTGGTCTGGACCGAGTCCAGGTGTCTTTTATTGTGTTGATTTATATTGGAGGGAAAGTAAAACCCAAAGGATTGTCTTGACTCAGTCTTGTCTCGGCCTCGACTAGACCTGGTCTTGGACTTGTCTTGGACTCGACTCAAACTCTAACCTTTTTGGACTCTGCCTTGTCTTGGACTCAACTAGTCCTGGTCTTGGACTCGACTAAGATGGTCTTTAGTTTTCCTTCCAAGTACACCTTATCGAGTCCAGTCAAGTCCAAGACCACCTTAGTCAAGTCCAAGACCACCTTAGTCGAGTCCAAAACAAGTCCAAGACCACCTCAGTCGAGTCCAAGACCACTTAGTCGAGTCCAAAACAAGTCCAAGACCACCTTAGTCGTCAAAACAAGTCCAAGACCACCTTAGTCGAGTCCAAGACCAAGAGACCAAGACAGGTTCCACTCACAGTAGATCCTTCGTCAGCATTTGCTAATAAAGAAATAAACTGGGAGCATGTTGCTGATCTTCAGTTTATTTTCTTTCAGACCGAGTGATTATATGAAGACACAGTTTAAACGAGTAAAACGATGTAACAGAGACTACTACAGAGTACTGCTATGACCATAGAGAAATTCTGAATCTTAAATCCTGAATCTTAAATCTTGAACAGTTATGCTCCATATTTCATTTGATGCACACCTGCACCTTGAGGACGGACGTGGCGCTGTCCGACATGGTGGCCCGGACGGTGACGCGCCCCCCTTTGTGAGCCAGACCGGTGTCTTTAGCCTTCCCTCGACGAACACCGCCTGCTGGTGCGTGCTGTAGCACATCTCGTCGAACAGGCTCTCATCGCACCTGGTGCCTGTCGAAGACCCCCACGGCGTACAGGTTGCAGTACTGGATGTAGTCGTAGGGGACGGAGAACAGGACCGCCACTTTCTCGAGACAGTCCTCCTTGGACTTGTTCTGGAGATCGTAGGTGAAGACGCCGACGGCCCCGCGTGCCGAGAAAGCCGTCTTGGTGAACAGAGCTCTGCTGGACTCAGACGGGCCGAGCGTCGGCGCCAGAGGACTTTTACAGAATCCACTTTGAACGTAAACCCTGGGACACAAGCAAGGAAAACCGGATTAAATGTCCAATTAAAGCTAGATTTGGAATATTTTCCAGGCTGTTGAAGCCATGTCTTAATTCTTTTCATGCTTCTTTAAAAAAAGCCAGATTCATTCCAACTCAAGGTGAGACAACACATACCCGGGTGGTCCCTCCGGTAATATCGGACCATTCTGGTGTAGGATTTTCATATTAAGGGCTTAAATGTCCAATTGAAGCTATATTTGAAATATTTCTTAGGTGTTAAAGCCATATTTGACTCTTTCAGGCTACTATTAAAAAAATGCTCCATTAAATATAGCTTTAATGTCCAATTAAAGCTATATTTGGAGTATTTTCCAGGCTGTTACAGACATTTTTTTAATTCTTTTTCATGCTTCTTTAAAAAAAGCCAGATTCATTCCAACTCAAGGTGAGACACACATATCCGTGTGTCACTACGGTATTATCGGACCATACTGGTGTAGGATTTTCAAACTAAAGGCTTAAATGTCCAATTAGAGCTATTTTTCCAGGCTGTTAAAGCCATATTTTTACTCTTTTTCCAGGCTACTATTAGAATAAATGGTCCTGTAAGCCAGGTTCATTCCAACTCAAGGTGAGACAACCATATCCGGTGTGTCACTCCGTAATATCGGACCATTCTGTGTAGATTTTCAACTAAAGGCTTAAATTTCAATTAAAGCTATTGTTTAGGCTGTTAAAGACATATCTTGAGTGTTTTTCATGCTACTATTGAAGTTAATCCTGTTAAGCCAGATTCCTTCCACTCAAGGTGAGACAACACATACCGGTGTGTCCCTCCGTAATATCGGACCATTCTGTGTGATTTTCAAACTAAAGGCTTAAATGTCCAATTAAAGCTACATTTGCAATTTTTTTCAAGCTGTTTAAATCATACTTTTACTCTTTTCATGCTACTATTAAAATGAATCCTCCTGTTAAGCCGATTCCTTCCAACTCAAGGTGAGACAACACATACCCGGTGTGTCACTACGGTAATATTATACCATTCTGGTGTAGGATTTTCAAACTAAAGGCTTAAATGTCCAATTAAAGCTATATTTTAAATAGTTTTCAAGATGTAAAAGCCATATTTTTGACTCTTTCAGCTTTATTCATA
>NW_022605391.1:10000-16745 GCF_008692095.1 Etheostoma spectabile
AGGGAACGTTCCCTCCTGGTTATAACGTTCTCTAAACGTTAAGAGAACCAACCAACGGTAGCGTTCCCCTGCGGTTGCGCCGTACCTTCACACAACGTTCCCGTTTGGTTGGTTTGGTTGTTCTGAGTTAGAAGCATGGTTTGCTGGCACTTGATTTAAATTCACTCAAAAATGATTCGACTTATAAAATTTAAGAAAGATAAACAGCATAGCATTATTTAAGGCTGATATCAATTTAGCTTAAAACAGTACTTTTGTGCTTGACTTCGGTTTTTTAACTGTCTTAGTGAAACAACTTAAAACAAGAATCTATCAATGGGACAATTTTCACAACTAAGGTAATTCACTTCTCTATTCAGTTTGATCCTAACTGTTACACCCCCCACCAGTAGGGGGCTCTGCTCTGAGCAGACCGATTCCTCCGTTGAAGAAGAAGAGAAAGCTACAGGACCAGGACCAGGACCAGGACCAGACCAGGACCACGCGGCTCAGCTCACGGAGAGGTAAGCTAAGATACTTACAGTTTAATGATGTGTGGGTGTAATGGGAGGTTTGTGGTTTAACATTAAACTCTCTCCCTCGTATGGCTTTGTTATATTCCGGTTCTAGTCAGGTTGACCAAACATAAAGTTTGGCTGAAGTCAACAACTAACTTCAGCATAAGTTGTCTACGTCGTCCGCCATCTTGCTATGCTAGTCGTGCAGTGAGCTGCTCCACATCTTTTCTTTCAGTAAACTCTTTGTGCACAAACCATGTTCTCCATGCTGAGTTCATGTGTTGAGCCCCAGGTGAGACTTGGAGTAAAGTCTCATGCTGTGTCGAGCCTTCTTAGTGTTTTAAAAATGTTGATTTGATGCTATCCTAGAAGCCCCTAGCTCTCCCATTCACAAGGCGAGGCCAGAGTTGGGCTTTAGACGGACTGAATATAGCTTTCCCTTTGTTTGCTGCTGTGCACGACGTGTCTGCTTTGTCGCATTGTATTTGTGTGTCATCGTGTTAACATGCTTGCGTTTATGTTACAAATAAGATTTTTTTTCGGTCCTTTTTAATTAGTTGTAGTGTACAGTACATAAGTAAGCCAGTACAATCAAGTCCTTTTAGGCAGGTCGACCTGCGGCCATCTTGCAACGTATTTTAGGCCGTTATCAGCCAGGAGTGAAGGAAACAGCGAGGGATGGAATATGTGTTGCCACGCGGCTGCAGTACTGGCTTCACTGATCGTCTGAACGTAACAGCATAGGTTCATCTTTTGCAATGGCATGTGCAAGAACCTGCCATAAATGAACTGACCGATATTCATATCTACTTTTTTTTTTTTAGATGAGTCAACATCACACAGAAAACCAACCGGTCGCCCAGAAGCTGCCTGCCACTTCAGCTTGGGACCCAGTTGACGGTACAGTGGCTTTGAATTTTTCCAGTTAATAATGATTGCATGACAAGGAACTTGAGAGAAACTTTAACTTTTTTGTTGTGCTTAACAGCAGAACATCATCACAGAAACAGGGCGGTGGCTCAGCCATGGAGACGGAAATGAGAGGTAAGAAACTCACTTAAGTTGTTCACATATAAGATGATAATGTATAACAACATAACTAACAGCATTCGTTTTTCCATAGCCATGAGGACACCCGTTACCCGCATGGCATAATTTTATCTGTATGGAAATGCTTTTCTTTTTTTGCGCTACTGGATCACAAATGTTCTCTTAACATAGATCCTCTACGCCAAAGCTGTGGACCGGTTCGGCGGCTGAGGGCACGTCCAGCTCCAGACAGAAGATGAAGAGGGACACGTCCCAGCATCGAGACAGAAGATGAAGAGGACACGTCCAGAGCTCGAGACAGAAGATGAAGAGGGACACGTCCAGCATCGAGACAGAAGATGAAGAGGGACACGTCCAGCATCGAGACAGAAGATGAAGAGGGACACGTCCACATCGAGACAGAAGATGAAGAGGGACACGTCCAGCATCGAGACAGAAGATGAAGCAAGTGTCCTAAAAAAGGCAGCTTCGACGCCCAAGGAGGTTCATGACAGATTCTTCAAGCGATGGTAAGACCTTAATTATAGAAACATTTTTTCACATATTTCAAATCACAGATTTTGCATTCAGTACAAATGATCTGGTCTCTGTATTCCAGATGAATCTGTTGCACGACCAGATAACCTGTCCAGGACGGAGAGCGTGCGTCTGGAAGCCCTGTCTGTAAGTTCAAATGCATGCATGCATATAAGAAACCAGTCATATTTCTTCACATGGAACCACTGACAGTCAACTGGTGCATATCATGTTTTGTCTCTTCCTGTCTTTTTTTCAGCTCAGCAGATAACACTTCCTCCACCACCTGCATGTAAGTTGTTTTTTTATATATATATTTTGTCTAATTGTCTAATAGAATAGAATAGGTTCATATTTTGTAATGCCATGTGCAGGCAACCTATCAACTTCATCTTATATAATAATCATATATAATTTATTTATTATATGTATCAACGCCATGCAGGAAACCAGCTGGTTGCCCAGAGCGGGATGAGTCTGTAGTGACCCTACCACGGACTGCCACTTTACCTTGGGACCCAGTTGAGGGTACAGTTGCTTTGGTTTTTGCGTTTGCAATGAAGTACAGTTTAATGGCAAGGATCACTAGAGTAACACAACGTTGTTGTTGTTTTAAACAGAAGAACTCCCACAGAGGGGGGGGGCTCAGACATGGAGATCAAATGAGAGGTAAGGCGCAAGTTGCTCACGTGTATGTATGTATGTATGTATGTATGTGTGTGTGTATGTATGTGTGATGTATGTGGTGTATGTATGTTGTATGTATGTATGTATGTATGTGTGTATGTTGTGTGTGTATGTATGTGTGTATGTGTGTATGTATGTGTGTATGTGTGTATGTGGTGTGTATGTATGTGTGTATTGTGTATGTATGTTGTATGTATGTGGTATGTATGTATGTATGTGTGTATGTATGTGTGTGTGTATGTATGTGTGTATGTATGTGTGTATGTATGTGTGTATGTATGTATGTGTGGAGAGGAGGAACAATATGGAAAAGTAAGTGGCCATAGGCCTGCCCTAAGACGAACACTATATAATTGCATAAAATCTAATATCTTAACTGAACTGACTTCTCTTACAAATGAGATTGTACAAGCTCTGCACTGTATGTATAATCTGTTACTAGAGTTTTACAGCAACTTTTCCTGTCGACCCCGGTGTTGTACTGGAGGTGATGCCGTCCGCCGCATGCTGCGGCAAGATGCAACGCATGATGTCCTGAGACAGTGCAGCTTGCGGGGCAGAAAGACAAAGAAAGCCTTCCAGGACCTGGCTGTATGCAGGGTTATAACAGGCAGGTGTTATAACAGGACCTGGCTGTATGCAGGGTATAACAGGCAGGTGTTATAACAGGACCTGGCTGTATGCAGGGTTATAACAGGCAGGTGTTATAAAGGACCTGGCTGTATGCGGGTTATAACAGGCAGGTGTTATAACAGGACCTGGCTGTATGCAGGGTTATAACAGGCAGGTGTTATAACAGGACCTGGCTGTATGCAGGGTTATAACAGGCAGGTGTTATAACAGGACCTGGCTGTATGCAGGTTATACAGAGGCAGGTGTTATTTTAATGTTCACATCAGTATTATGCTTAGCTTGGCTGACAAGAGGTTTTAATTTGACTTATAACTTTGCTTCATGTTGACTTCTACTCCAGCGGCCTGATAACGTCCCTGCGCTGACTGCTGCAGAAGCGGAGGATCTGATTGGTTCTGGAGTTTGCCCCACACAGACGGTAAACTGAAGTTCTTCTGCGTTATGTTCATAATAAGTTCATCAAAAAATTATTTTGTCAATGTGTTCATTCTTAGTATTACATGTCTAACTTTTGTTTATTTCTTTATAGGCCAGCTGAGAAGGACTGAGCCATGGAGCCCCTTTTTATTTTTTTTATTATATATATTGTTTTTGTGACTTATTTTGCACACACTTTACAAATACTTTATGCATCTTGCACTACATCCTTATCTTTGTTGTATTTTTTTCAGTTGTTTGAATTTAAAGTTTTGAAATGCCATCAAGTTTGCCTGTTCATTCCTTCCTACTAATATAACTTTGTATGAATGTACGTGTGTATTTACAGAACATACACACACACACAAAGAGTATGGGTGTTAGTTTAAAGGTTAGGGGATCTAAGCTTTTCTTAACGTTCTGGAACGTTCCCTGAAGGTTTGTTTTGGTTGTAGTTTGGTTGTCTGCTGGTTAATTGGAAGGTTTTCTTACGTTCTGGGACAGCGAACGTTCCCCTAACGTTAAGAGACCGTTCCGTAACGTTCGCTGAGGGTTGCAACGTTAAGGGAACGTTCCACTAACGTTCTCTAACGGTTGCAACGTTAAGGAACGTTCCACTAACGTTCTCTAACGGTTGCAACGTTAAGGGAACGTTCCGTAACGTTCTCTAACGGTTGCACGTTAAGGGAACGTTCCGTAACGTTCTCTAACGGTTGCAACGTTAAGGGAACGTTCCGTAACGTTCTCTAACGGTTGCAACGTTAAGGGAACGTTCCCCTAACGTTCTCTAACGGTTGCAACGTTAAGGGAACGTTCCGTAACGTTCTCTAACGGTTGCAACGTTAAGGGAACGTTCCCCTAACGTTCTCTAAAGGTTGCAACGTTAAGGGAACGTTCCCCTAACGTTCTCTAAAGGTTGCAACGTTAAGGGAACGTTCCCCTAACGTTTGCTAAAGGTTGTAACTTTTAGAGAACGTTTTGTACCCAAAAACGAACGTTCCCGAACGTTAAGAAACCTTCCAATTAACCAGCAGACAACCAAACTACAACCAAAACAAACCTTCAGGGAACGTTCCCACAACCGAAAGAACGTTCTCAGAACGTTCTGGGAACCAAAAATTGTTAGCTGGGTGACGGCGTGCCCAATAAAGAAAAACACCAAGAGCAGAAGGAAAACTCACCCAAACTTACCCAAACTCACCCAAACTCGGCTGAAAACAAGCGCCTGGGAAAACAGCCCTGCAGAGCGCCTGGGGGCTCTTACGCAACACTGACAACAAATATTCTGGTAAGGCTGTCGGAGGAAAACTCCCCCAAAAGACTTTAACCCTTTGTTCTCCTCCATTCACAATTATGATGAAAACCTTTATCAACTCTTTATTTTTATTTTTACACTTTTGTGACTTCCCTGATGTTTTTTGTCATTTTATTTCCAACATTTTGTCGACCTTTTGTGTGCCTTTTGAATTTTTTCCCCCCAAATTTTTAAGCCACTCATGAAGCAGGTAAGCTACCACCCCTCAGCCCAGCGACCAATCAGATTCAACCCTTCACGCCCATGTTGCAGGTTTCATTTACAACAAATTGGTGCCATTTGCTTGTTGATAATAACCATCTGAACTGTTTTGTTCTGCATGGGAAATAGGGTCTAAGTTGAGAAAAAACGGAATTACTCTTTAAAGCTGAAGTACTCTGTACCGTAGCTGTAGTACTCTGTACCTTAGCTGTAGTACTCTGTACCGTAGCTGTAGTACTCTGTACCTTAGGTGTAGTACTCTGTACCTTAGCTGTAGTACTCGGTACCCTTCGCTGTAGTAACTTGTACCTTAGCTGTAGTTATTCCCAATGCTTTTCATATTGTATGAGTTTTAAAATCCCATCCATGTGTCCTCCCTGAAGGAGAGACTTGTAGTCCTTCTACAAGGACAACGTCATAAACGTCTGAAGGAGACATTTGTCTTGTGTTACGCTTATAGAAGCAGGTCCAGATCCAGGGTCAGGACCTAAGCAGGTCCAGGTCAGGACCAAAGCAATTCTAGTACTCTGTACTCTGTACAGCAGCTGTAGTACTCTGTACTGCAGCTGCAGTACTCTGTTCTCTGTACTGTAGCTGCAGTACTCTGTACTGTAGCTATAGTACTTTGTACTCCAGCTGGAGTACTCTGTACTCTGTACTGCAGCTGTAGTATTCTGTATCGTAGCTGCAGTACTCGTAGTGTCTGCAGGGGCAGCAGTGATCCACACTGTGAAACCACACAAACCAGACTCCCTCCTCTCTCTGTCCGTGTGGCATTCCAACTTTATTGTGTCATCGTACATAAAACAGCTGATAGAAATAGAAATAGAAACAACCGGAAAGCACGAGATCCGTGTAAACAACAAGTCCAACGACATCGTATAGAAAGCACATTCGTACGTTTGGTCGTGCATAAAGAAGAACCAGAACACAGTGAACCTGAATCAGGTCTCAACACGTCGACTCATAGAAAACAGGCAGCATAGAGTATAGAGATATAAAGAGTATATCAACATATTGCATCATGCAACACCGAGGAAGAACCAGTCCGACAAGTCATCGTCCGTCTCTCAGGCTCGCTGAGGAGTGCAATAGAAATGTGATCCGTGGACACAGAGCAGACATGGAGGCAGGGCTGTAGGACTCGAGTCCGGTCTCGAGTCCGAGACCGTTTTTCTCTGTGGACTTCGGACTTGTCTCGGTCTCGGCCGCTGGTCTTGCCAGATATGCTTCTGGTCTGGACCGAGTCCAGGTTCTTTGTTATGTTGATAATAATTGGAGGGAAAGTGACACCCAAATGATTGTCTTGATACTGTCATGCATAAGACCTTTAAAAGTCCTGGACTCGGTCTTGACTCGGTCGACTCAAACACTTTTTGGACACGGTCTTGTCTTGGACTTGACTAATACTGGTCTTGGACTTGTCTGG
>NW_022605392.1:0-5000 GCF_008692095.1 Etheostoma spectabile
GACGCAGACGAGCTCAGAACCAGTCCGGCGGCGGGTGGTGGTGCGCGCAGAGCGGCACGAAGCTCGCCGAAACAGGAAGTCCTCCCAGGCGTAGCGACGGCGGACAATGCCGCGCCCCACGCCCGGCTTCGTCTCCGAGCTCGTGCCCCGCTGCCGCGCTGCGGCGAGGCGTTCCGGCCACGCCGGCGGCCTCCGCCTGCACCTGGACAGCAGAGAAGACCTACGCCTGCGACTGTTGCTGCAAGTCCTTCGCGCAGTCGGCCGACCTGCGGCGCCACCTGCGCACGCACACGGCGCGAGCGGCCCGCACCGCTGCACCTTTTGCTCCAAGAGCTTCACCAGCGCGGGGAACCTGCGGCGCCACTGCGCATCCACACGGGCGACGGCGGCCGTACGGCTGCCCGCACTGCTGCCGCACCTTCAGCGACGGCGACACCATGAAGAAGCACAAGCGCACGCACTCGGGGGAGAAGCCGCACCGCTGCGTCCGCTGCGCCCGGACCTTCGCCAGCGCCGGCAGCCTGCAGATACACCTGAAGAGGGACATGTGCTTCGGGCCAACGCCTGATTGGTCCGTTTTAAGAAAGGGAGAGAGAGACAGGAAGTCATCACACAGAGAGACACGCCGCTCGGTGTGCGTACGCTTGTTCCGATGAAAGGATGGGAGCATCGTAAACTGCATCACGCTAATTTACATTCCCGCTCTCTTTCCTCCTGCTGACGGGGTTTAAAGAGGAACTTCTGGTTATTTCAGCCTTATTTTCCTGTGTTTTTGTGTCTGAGTGACTGATGGGAACAAGCATCGTTGACGTTGGTCCAGTATTTAGAAATTTAGGGGTGAAATAGGGTGATTGCAGCCTGTATTCACCTTCACTAAAAGCTGTTATGCAGGTGACAGACTCAGATTATTATTCTAAGTGTCTGACAACATTTGGATGGATTTCTAAGGAGGTCGACCTTTCTGTTAAAGAGTAAGATCCTTTTTATTAAACATAAGAACATCTGCAAAATTGTGATCGCTAAACCACCAGACTCCATGTAAATAAACAGTGATTTTAGCATCGTTAAACACACTAAATTCAAAGTCGACAGAAACAAAATTAAACAATGAAAATCTGTTTTAGGTCGTCTTTCCACTTCTCCAACCATCACAACTCAATTTCTGGTTGAAATACACACATAGTTTGCAGAGTTACATGTGAGAAATGCTGCTCTGTACACGCTAAAAGTAGTGATTATTTACATGGAGTCTGGTGGAGATATGCTGCTCTATACACGCTAAAAGTAGTGATTATTTACATGGAGTCTGGTGGAGATATGCTGCTCTATACACGCTAAAAGTAGTGATTATTTACATGGAGTCTGGTGGAGATATGTTGCTCTATACACGCTAAAAGTAGTGATTATTTACATGGAGTCTGGTGGAGATATGCTGCTCTATACACGCTAAAAGTAGTGATTATTTACATGGAGCCTGGTGGAGATATGTTGCTCTATACACGCTAAAAGTAGTGATTATTTACATGGAGCCTGGTGGAGATATGTTGCTCTATACACGCTAAAGTAGTGATTATTTACATGGAGTCTGGTGGAGATATGTTGCTCTATACACGCTAAAAGTAGTGATTATTTACATGGAGTCTGGTGGAGATATGCTGCTCTATACACGCTAAAAGTAGTGATTATTTACATGGAGTCTGGTGGGTTTGGTGATGGTGATTTCTGTTTCATGTTAAACTAAAAGGATCTTACTCTTTAACTAAGAGGTCTATCTCTGTAGGGATCCATCCCATAATGTTGTCACACACTTAGAATAATAATCTGAGTCTGTCAGCAGCAACAACACAACTTTTAGAGGACAACATGGATGCTATAGGGTTACAAAATACTAGACCAATGTCAAAGACTGTTGTTCTCATCAGTGAGACACAGGAACATTAGAAAATAGGGTCCAGGCTGAAAAAGACCCAATAATAACCCCCAATTTCCACAGGATGCGGAACAGTGTCGAGTCATTTGGTTTCCATTGACCCTCCGGTTGTCCTCAAATTAGATTTTTTCATTTTCAAAAGGTTTCTAAATCCGACATTTGAGTTTCCTTCAACCAAATTGTAATAAAAAGTAACGTGGATGCTTCCATACGACGCTCTTCACAAGTTAAATAACTGATTAGTTCACTATTTGCATTGAATTTGGGTGTTTAATTTAATTTTAGCATTTGGACAAAAAAACGATTAAGAACACTGAAAAACGTGACAGAAATATAGGAAAAACAACAACAAAATGTCCCAAAAATGCAGAAAAATCAACAATACAAAAAAGTGAGAAAGAACTTTGGGAAAAGTGACAATAAATTTCAGAGAAAGCTTCAAAACTTCAAAATTTCTTTTTAAACCAAATTACCATAAAAATGGATTAGATTCCTTCCAACGCTCTTTATCAATCCAACTGATCACTTTACTCCTCTGATCTTAACTATTAGTCAAAATAATTCATAATTTCTGCTTTTTTTAACTCTAATATTAGGTCTAATTCTATATAAATGAGGGTTATTGACCATGAATTCCAAAAACTAGTGAAACTAGTAAGGTGGTGGTAGTGGAAACTAAAAGAAAAAGTCTGAAGTCAATGTTCAAAAATGTCAAATTTCTTTTGTCTGCATCTTGTGGAATTGGGGGTTTGGTAAATGACTCTTAATGCTTTTGTTCTGAAGGGGACAGGAAGTAGTTCCTAGGCAGCTACGCCGTCGCTCCAACATCATCCACGCCTCCACATGTGTTGATTTCTGTAATCTGGGAGAGACGGCGGACATCTGGAGACATATGGAGACATCAGGAGACATTTAGAGACATATGGAGACATCAGGAGACATATAGAGACATCTGGAGACATCAGGACACATCTGGA
Organism: Etheostoma spectabile; assembly: GCF_008692095.1. Taxonomy (NCBI): domain Eukaryota; kingdom Metazoa; phylum Chordata; class Actinopteri; order Perciformes; family Percidae; genus Etheostoma; species Etheostoma spectabile. The sequence continues at coordinate 2,908 of NW_022605392.1, forward strand.
GACCACGGACTCTCCAACGTGGTCTCTGCAATAACTGAAACATAGAGTAATTTATTTATTTATTTTAATGCGTGTTAGAAATGTTTGACCTTGTTTTTGTTTTGAGAAGCTTCCGGTTGGTGGAGCCCCTGAGGCATGATGGGAAATGAGTCCCGTCCCGGGGGGGGACGGGGGTGAGTCTCTTCTGTCGGTTATCAGTGTTTCGTATCAATGTGAAAACATATTGTTTGTTTTTTAATAAGAATAAATGTTCTGTGAAACTGTCTCTGGAACGTCTCTGTTTGATTATAAATCACGTATTTAGATCTGTGCACCAGGGCTGTGGGACTCGAGTCCGGTCTTAGACTCAGTCTTGAGACCATTTTTCTATGGACTCAGACTTGTCTCGGTCTCGTCCACTGGTCTTGCCAGATATGGCTTTTGGTCTGGACCGAGTCCAGGTGTCTTTATTGTGTTGATAATTATATTGGAGGGAAAGTAAAACCCAAAAGGATTGTCTTGACTCAGTCTTGTCTCGGCCTCGACTAGACCTGGTCTTGGACTTGTCTTGGACTCGACTCAAACTCTAACCTTTTTGGACTCTGCCTTGTCTTGGACTCAACTAGTCCTGGTCTTGGACTCGACTAAGATGGTCTTTAGTTTTCCTTCCAAGTACACCTTAGTCGAGTCCAAGTCAAGTCCAGACCACCTTAGTCAAGTCCAAGACCACCTTAGTCGAGTCCAAAACAAGTCCAAGACCACCTCAGTCGAGTCCAAGACCACCTTAGTCGAGTCCAAAACAAGTCCAAGACCACCTTAGTCGAGTCCAAAACAAGTCCAAGACCACCTTAGTCGAGTCCAAGACCAAGAGACCAAGACAGGTTCCACTCACAGTAGATTCCTTCGTCAGCATTTGCTAATAAAGAAATAAAACTGGGAGCATGTTGCTGATCTTCAGTTTATTTTCTTTCAGACCGAGTGATTATATGAAGAACACAGTTATTAAACGAGTAAAACGATGTAACAGAGACTACTACAGAGTACTGCTGTATGACCATAGAGAAATTCTGAATCTTAAATCCTGAATCTTAAATCTTGAACAGTTATGCTCCATATTTCATTTGATGCACACCTGCACCTTGAGGACGGACGTGGCGCTGTCCGACATGGTGGCCGGACGGTGACGCGCCCCCTTTGTGAGCCAGACCGGTGTCTTTAGCCTTCCCTCGGACGAACACCGCCTGCTGGTGCGTGCTGTAGCACATCTCGTCGAACAGGCTCTCATCGCACCTGGTGTCCTGGTCGAAGACCCCCACGGCGTACAGGTTGCAGTACTGGATGTAGTCGTAGGGGACGGAGAACAGGACCGCCACTTTCTCGAGACAGTCCTCCTTGGACTTGTTCTGGAGATCGTAGGTGAAGACGCCGACGGCCCCGCGTGCCGAGAAAGCCGTCTTGGTGAACAGAGCTCTGCTGGACTCAGACGGGCCGAGCGTCGGCGCCAGAGGACTTTTACAGAATCCACTTTGAACGTAAACCCTGGGACACAAGCAAGGAAAACCGGATTAAATGTCCAATTAAAGCTAGATTTGGAATATTTTCCAGGCTGTTGAAGCCATGTCTTAAATTCTTTTTCATGCTTCTTTAAAAAAAGCCAGATTCATTCCAACTCAAGGTGAGACAACACATACCCGGTGTGTCCCTCCGGTAATATCGGACCATTCTGGTGTAGGATTTTCATATTAAGGGCTTAAATGTCCAATTGAAGCTATATTTGAAATATTTCTTAGGGTGTTAAAGCCATATTTTGACTCTTTCAGGCTACTATTAAAATAAATGCTCCATTAAATATAGCTTTAATGTCCAATTAAAGCTATATTTGGAGTATTTTCCAGGCTGTTACAGACATTTTTTAAATTCTTTTTCATGCTTCTTTAAAAAAAGCCAGATTCATTCCAACTCAAGGTGAGACAACACATATCCGGTGTGTCACTACGGTATTATCGGACCATACTGGTGTAGGATTTTCAAACTAAAGGCTTAAATGTCCAATTAGAGCTATTTTTCCAGGCTGTTAAAGCCATATTTTTACTCTTTTCCAGGCTACTATTAGA
>NW_022605392.1:10000-20571 GCF_008692095.1 Etheostoma spectabile
AAGATGAAGAGGGACACGTCCAGCATCGAGACAGAAGATGAAGAGGGACACGTCCAGCATCGAGACAGAAGATGAAGAGGGACACGTCCAGCATCGAGACAGAAGATGAAGCAAGTGTCCTAAAAAGGCAGCTTCGACGCCCAAGGAGGTTCATGACAGATTCTTCAAGCGATGGTAAGACCTTAATTATAGAATACATTTTTTCACATATTTCAAATCACAGATTTTGCATTCAGTACAAATGATCTGGTCTCTGTATTCCAGATGAATCTGTTGCACGACCAGATAACCTGTCCAGGACGGAGCGTGCGTCTGGAAGCCCTGTCTGTAAGTTCAAATGCATGCATGCATATAAGAAACCAGTCATATTTCTTCACATGGAACCACTGACAGTCACATGGTGCATATCATGTTTGTCTCTTCCTGTCTTTTTTCAGCTCAGCAGATAACACTTCCTCCACCACCTGCATGTAAGTTGTTTTTTTATATATATATTTTGTCTAATTGTCTAATAGAATAGAATAGGTTCATATTTTGTAATGCCATGTGCAGGCAACCTATCAACTTCATCTTATATAATAATCATATATAATTTATTTATTATATGTATCAACGCCATGCAGGAAACCAGCTGGTTGCCCAGAGCGGGATGAGTCTGTAGTGACCCTACCACGGACTGCCACTTTACCTTGGGACCCAGTTGAGGGTACAGTTGCTTTGGTTTTTGCGTTTGCAATGAAGTACAGTTTAATGGCAAGGATCACTAGAGTAACACAACGTTGTTGTTGTTTTAAACAGAAGAACTCCCACAGAGGGGGGGGGCTCAGACATGGAGATCAAATGAGAGGTAAGGCGCAAGTTGCTCACGTGTATGTATGTATGTATGTATGTATGTGTGTGTGTATGTATGTGTGTATGTATGTGTGTATGTATGTGTGTATGTATGTATGTATGTATGTGTGTATGTGTGTGTGTGTATGTATGTGTGTATGTGTGTATGTATGTGTGTATGTGTGTATGTGTGTGTGTATGTATGTGTGTATGTGTGTATGTATGTGTGTATGTATGTGTGTATGTATGTATGTATGTGTGTATGTATGTGTGTGTGTATGTATGTGTGTATGTATGTGTGTATGTATGTGTGTATGTATGTATGTGTGGAGAGGAGGAACAATATGGAAAGTAAGTGGCCATAGGCCTGCCCTAAGACGAACACTATATAATTGCATAAAATCTAATATCTTAACTGAACTGACTTCTCTTACAAAATGAGATTGTACAAGCTCTGCACTGTATGTATAATCTGTTACTAGATGTTTTACAGCAACTTTTCCTGTCGACCCTCGGTGGTTGTACTGGAGGTGATGCCGTCCGCCGCATGCTGCGGCAAGATGCAACGCATGATGTCCTGAGACAGTGCAGCTTGCGGGGCAGAAAGACAAAGAAAGCCTTCCAGGACCTGGCTGTATGCAGGGTTATAACAGGCAGGTGTTATAACAGGACCTGGCTGTATGCAGGGTTATAACAGGCAGGTGTTATAACAGGACCTGGCTGTATGCAGGGTTATAACAGGCAGGTGTTATAACAGGACCTGGCTGTATGCAGGGTTATAACAGGCAGGTGTTATAACAGGACCTGGCTGTATGCAGGGTTATAACAGGCAGGTGTTATAACAGGACCTGGCTGTATGCAGGGTTATAACAGGCAGGTGTTATAACAGGACCTGGCTGTATGCAGGGTTATAACAGGCAGGTGTTATTTTAATGTTCACATCAGTATTATGCTTAGCTTGGCTGACAAGAGGTTTTAATTTGACTTATAACTTTGCTTCATGTTGACTTCTACTCCAGCGGCCTGATAACGTCCCTGCGCTGACTGCTGCAGAAGCGGAGGATCTGATTGGTTCTGGAGTTTGCCCCACACAGACGGTAAACTGAAGTTCTTCTGCGTTATGTTCATAATAAAGTTCATCAAAAAAATTATTTTGTCAATGTGTTCATTCTTAGTATTACATGTCTAACTTTTGTTTATTTCTTTATAGGCCAGCTGAGAAGGACTGAGCCATGGAGCCCCTTTTTAATTTTTTTTATTAATATATATTGTTTTTGTGACTTATTTTGCACACACTTTACAAATATCTTTATGCATCTTGCACTACATCCTTATCTTTGTTGTATTTTTTTCAGTTGTTTGAATATTAAAGTTTTGAAATGCCATCAAGTTTGCCTGTTCATTCCTTCCTACTAATATAACTTTTGTATGAATGTACGTGTGTATTTACAGAACATACACACACACACAAAGAGTATGGGTGTTAGTTTAAAGGTTAGGGGAATCTAAGCTTTTCTTAACGTTCTGGGAACGTTCCCTGAAGGTTTGTTTTGGTTGTAGTTTGGTTGTCTGCTGGTTAATTGGAAGGTTTTCTTAACGTTCTGGGACAGCGAACGTTCCCCTAACGTTAAGAGACCGTTCCGTAACGTTCGCTGAGGGTTGCAACGTTAAGGGAACGTTCCACTAACGTTCTCTAACGGTTGCAACGTTAAGGGAACGTTCCACTAACGTTCTCTAACGGTTGCAACGTTAAGGGAACGTTCCGTAACGTTCTCTAACGGTTGCAACGTTAAGGGAACGTTCCGTAACGTTCTCTAACGGTTGCAACGTTAAGGGAACGTTCCGTAACGTTCTCTAACGGTTGCAACGTTAAGGGAACGTTCCCCTAACGTTCTCTAACGGTTGCAACGTTAAGGGAACGTTCCGTAACGTTCTCTAACGGTTGCAACGTTAAGGGAACGTTCCCCTAACGTTCTCTAAAGGTTGCAACGTTAAGGGAACGTTCCCCTAACGTTCTCTAAAGGTTGCAACGTTAAGGGAACGTTCCCCTAACGTTTGCTAAAGGTTGTAACTTTTAGAGAACGTTTTGTACCCAAAACGAACGTTCCCGGAACGTTAAGAAAACCTTCCAATTAACCAGCAGACAACCAAACTACAACCAAAACAAACCTTCAGGGAACGTTCCCACAACCGAAAAAGAACGTTCTCAGAACGTTCTGGGAACCAAAAATTGTTAGCTGGGTGACGGCGTGCCCAATAAAGAAAAACACCAAGAAGCAGAAGGAAAACTCACCCAAACTTACCCAAACTCACCCAAACTCGGCTGAAAACAAGCGCCTGGGAAACAGCCCTGCAGAGCGCCTGGGGGCTCTTACGCAACACTGACAACAAATATTCTGGTAAGGCTGTCGGAGGAAACTCCCCCAAAAGACTTTAACCCTTTGTTCCTCCTCCAGTCACAATTATGAATGAAAACCTTTATCAACTCTTTATTTTTATTTTTACACTTTTGTGACTTCCCTGATGTTTTTGTCATTTTATTTCCAACATTTGTCGACCTTTTGTGTGCCTTTTGAAATTTTTCCCCCAAATTTTTAAAGCCACTCATGAAGCAGGTAAGCTACCACCCCTCAGCCCAGCGACCAATCAGATTCAACCCTTCACGCCCATGTTGCAGGTTTCATTTTACAACAAATTGGTGCCATTTGCTTGTTGATAATAACCATCTGAACTGTTTTGTTCTGCATGGGAAAATAGGGTCTAAGTTGAGAAAAAACGGAATTACTCTTTAAAGCTGAAGTACTCTGTACCGTAGCTGTAGTACTCTGTACCTTAGCTGTAGTACTCTGTACCGTAGCTGTAGTACTCTGTACCTTAGGTGTAGTACTCTGTACCTTAGCTGTAGTACTCTGTACCTTCGCTGTAGTACTCTGTACCTTAGCTGTAGTTATTCCCAATGCTTTTCATATTGTATGAGTTTTAAAATCCCATCCATGTGTCCTCCCTGAAGGAGAGACTTGTAGTCCTTCTACAAGGACAACGTCATAACGTCTGAAGGAGACATTTGTCTTGTGTTACGCTTATAGAAGCAGGTCCAGATCCAGGGTCAGGACCTAAGCAGGTCCAGGGTCAGGACCAAAGCAAATTCTAGTACTCTGTACTCTGTACAGCAGCTGTAGTACTCTGTACTGCAGCTGCAGTACTCTGTTCTCTGTACTGTAGCTGCAGTACTCTGTACTGTAGCTATAGTACTTTGTACTCCAGCTGGAGTACTCTGTACTCTGTACTGCAGCTGTAGTATTCTGTATCGTAGCTGCAGTACTCTGTAGTGTCTGCAGGGGGCAGCAGTGATCCACACTGTGAAACCACACAAACCAGACTCCCTCCTCTCTCTGTCCGTGTGGCATTCCAACTTTTATTGTGTCATCGTACATAAAACAGCTGATAGAAATAGAAATAGAAACAACCGGAAAGCACGAGATCCGTGTAAACAACAAGTCCAACGACATCGTATAGAAAGCACATTCGTACGTTTGGTCGTGCATAAAGAGAAGAACCAGAACACAGTGAACCTGAATCAGGTCTCAACACGTCGACTCATAGAAAACAGGCAGCATAGAGTATAGAGATATAAAGAGTATATCAACATATTGCATCATGCAACACGAGGAAGAACCAGTCCGACAAGTCATCGTCCGTCTCTCAGGCTCGCTGAGGAGTGCAATAGAAATGTGATCCGTGGACACAGAGCAGAGACATGGAGGCAGGGCTGTAGGACTCGAGTCCGGTCTCGAGTCCGAGACCGTTTTTCTGTGGACTCGGACTTGTCTCGGTCTCGGCCGCTGGTCTTGCCAGATATTGCTTCTGGTCTGGACCGAGTCCAGGTGTCTTTGTTATGTTGATAATATATTGGAGGGAAAGTGACACCCAAAATGATTGTCTTGATACTGTCATGCATAAGACCTTTTAAAAGTCCTGGACTCGGTCTTGACTCGGACTCAAACCTTTTTGGACACGGTCTTGTCTTGGACTTGACTAATACTGGTCTTGGACTTGTCTGGGACTCGACTTGACTTGGACTCAAACGTTTTTGGACTCGGTCTTGTCTTGGACTCAAACCTCTTTGGACTCGGTCTTGACTTGGACTCGAACCTCTTTGGACTCGGTCTTGACTTGGGCTCGACTAGTCCTGGTCTTGGACTCAACTTGACTCGGACTCGAACCTTTTTGGACTCGGTCTTGTCCTGGACTCAACTAGTCCTGGTCTTGGACTCGACTTGACTCGGACTCAAACATTTTTGGACTCGACTTGACTTGGACTCTAACCTCTTTGGACTCGGTCTTGACTAGTCCTGGTTTTTGACTTGACTAAGGTGGTCTTGACTACAGCCCTGCATGAAGGGAACTAAGGGTTGTTCCCACTTGGAAGCTGTTTTACATATTTTTGTATTTTTTCATGTCCCCAAAATCAGAACGCTACAGAGCCCCAGAAGCAGGAGTGTCCCACTCAGAGGACCTTCTTCACAGCAGCCATTTTGTCTCGTTAGAGTAGGAAAAGCAGCTGGAATTTAACTTTCTGGTCTAGACCTGCTCTTTATGGAAAGACCTGGGAAATAAATAACATCCCAGAGTCCTGGTCTAGACCTGCTCTTTATGGAGAGACCTGGGAAATAAATAACATCCCAGAGTCTGGTCTAGACCTGCTCTTTATGGAAAGACCTGGGAAATAAATAACATCCCAGAGTCTGGTCTAGACCTGCTCTTTATGGAAAGACCTGGGAAATAAATAACATCCCAGTGTCCTGGTCTAGACCTGCTCTTTATGGAGAGACCTGGGAAATAAATAACATCCCAGTGTCCTGGTCTAGACCTGCTCTTTATGGAGAGACTTGGGAGATAAATAACATCCCAGAGTCCTGGTCTAGACCTGCTCTTTATGGAAAGACCTGGGAGATAAATAACATCCCAGAGTCCGGTCTAGACTGCTCTTTATGGAAAGACCCGGGAGATAAATAACATCCCAGAGTCCTGGTCTAGACTGCTCTTATGGAGAGAGTATATATTAGTGTGTCCTGCGTTGCTATGAAATGTCTGCTGTGAAAAAGGTCTGTTCCACGCAGGGCCACGCCACATCAGGGACATATTTAGGTTATTCACATGCTATTATTTCATCGTAAAAGTCAGGCATATTTTACGATATTATTGCATGACTCATTACATCTTCTCACTTACAGCTCGGTGGAAATAAAGACCCCGAAAATGTCAAACATGAAAAGACATCGAAACGTAAAACAGACCAAAAAAAGACTGGAAAAAGGGGCAAAAAGGTTGGAAAAAAATTGAAATTACTACTAAAAATAGGCGGGCCAAAGTCTACTGGGAACCTTACTCCTGGGGGGGTCCCTAGGGAGGTGGTCCAGGCACGTCCAGCTGGGAGGAGGCTCCGGGGGAAGATCCAGGACTAGGTGGAGGGACGTCCAGCTGGGAGGAGGCCTCGGGCAAGACCCAGGACTAGGTGGAGGGACGTCCAGCTGGGAGGAGGCCTCGGGGAAGACCCAGGACTAGGTGGAGGGACGTCCAGCTGGGAGGAGGCCTCGGGGAAGACCTAGGACTAGGTGGAGGGACGTCCAGCTGGGAGGAGGCCTCGGGGAAGACCCAGGACTAGGTGGAGGGACGTCCAGCTGGGAGGAGGCCTCGGGGAAGACCCAGGACTAGGTGGAGGGACGTCCAGCTGGGAGGAGGCCTCGGGGAAGACCCAGGATAGGTGGAGGGACGTCCAGTGGGAGGAGGCCTGGGGAAGACCCAAGACTAGGTGGAGGGACGTCCAGCTGGGAGGAGGCCTCGGGGAAGACCCAGGACTAGGTGGAGGGACGTCCAGCTGGGAGGAGGCCTCGGGGAAGACCCAGGACTAGGTGGAGGGACGTCCAGCTGGGAGGAGGCCTAGGGGAAGACCAGGACTAGGTGCAGGGACGTCCAGCTGGGAGGAGGCCTAGGGGAAGACCCAGGACTAGGTGGAGAGATTATATCTCCAACCTGGCCTGGGAACGCCTCGGGATCCCCCAGTAGGAGCTGGTTGATGTGGCTCGGGAAAGGGAAGTTTGGGGTCCCCTACTGGAGCTGCTGCCCCCGAGACTCGATAAGGGGATGAAGATGGATGGAAATCAAAGGCCTTGAGTTCGATACGTGTGATCCAAAGGGACCGGGGGGGGGGGATTTTATTTTCTGGTAATCACGTGAAAGGATTTTGTGCTCAAGAGAACTCTGAGTGACAGTTTTCATCCTGGAAACGTAACAAAACGTCCCTGATGACGTCATTATGAACTTAAAGGGCCCATGTTAGGAAAAAAAAATATTTTAGGTCTCTGTTGTTTATACACACACATAAACAGTCACGTTCTTTAACCCTCATGTCATCCTGTCAAAGTTGAAAATCAACAACACTTTTATCAATGTTTTAACTTTTCTTATGTTTTTGTCCCTTTATTCCACTTGACGCTTTTTTTTTCCAATGTTTGTCACTTTTTTACTTTTTCAACACTATGTAACACTAACTTATAACTTTAGTTTTAGTTATTTTTCAAATTTATATTAAATAAACCTCATTTATAGGAAATCATACCTAATGTTTGAGTTAGAAAAGCAGAAATTAGGAATTATTGAGACTAAAACTAAAGGAATGGATGTTGATGATAATCACAGACTGGAATATGTCAACTTTTACTCAACACTTTTCAACAACACTTCACTTGTTTACAATGCTATAAATAGAATAAGACCCAAAATTAATGAAAGTAGAGATTTGTACTTGGCAAAGAGCGTTGGAATCAATCATGTTATTTGGGGAATTAAAAGGACATTGATTAGGACAACATGAGGACAACATGAGGACAACATGAGGACAACATGGGGACAACATGAGGACAACATGAGGACAACATGAGGACAACATGAGGGCAACATGAGGACAACATGAGGACAACATGAGGACAACATGAGGGCAACATGAGACAACATGAGGACAACATGAGGGCAACATGAGGGCAACATGAGGACAACATGAGGACAACATGAGGACAACATGAGGGCAACATGAGGACAACATGAAGACAACATGAAGACAACATGAGGACAACATGAGGACAACATGAGGACAACATGAGGACAACATGAAGACAACATGAGGACAACATGAGGACAACATGAGGACAACATGAGGACAACATGTCAATTTGACCCGAGGACAACATGAGGGTTAAAGTAAAGAAAGAGATCTACTTTTTATAATTAATTGGGACGTGAAGTCTAAGAAAGGACCTGGTCTGGAGAATCTGCATCTTGTAAAAAAACAAAAACATGCAATTTAATTCCAGTGCGAGTGGGACGTGTACAGCTGTGTACTTTCAGTTTCGTGTGTTGTGGTTTGGTGCTAATGTCGTAATGACCGTGCTCTTCTTCAGGATGACTCAGCGATCACATAATGAAGGCACACGAGCAGCACCCCGCCGCTCCGGCTCCCCCCGGCCCCCCGCCGCCGGTCCTAAAACTCCGTTACTGCAGATCCCCTGGTTAAGATGCTCCGAGGCCGTCCCATGACGAGGATCCCTGCGGCCCCGGCCCCTGCCCCCCGCTGCGGCTCAGTCGTGGCTCAGGGTGCGGGGCAGCTCGTTGGTCAGGATGTGCCACTGCTCCACCGGCGGCCCTGGTTCTTCAGGCAGTCCGTCCAGTGACGGAGCGCGTCGCCCTGGGAGGGACAGCTCAGACACACGCCGCCTGGACAGGGAGACCAATCAGAACAGCTGTTACTGCCACGATAAGGACAGTATGTGATGTATACATCTATCTATCTATCTATCTATCTATCTATCTACTCTATCTATCTATACACACACACACACATATACTACACACACACACACATATATATATGTACACACACACACCACACCACACACACACTACACACAACACACACACACACAAACACATATATATATAAAATGTTAGGAATAAGAAGCAGAACGTGCAGATATATCTCCAGCAGTACATGTATGGAGGGGGGGGGGGGGAGCTGAACGAGCCAGTGGGGGTCCGGGGGGGGGGGTGTCTGCAGCTCGTCTAATGTCCACAGTGATGATGTAATATCAACTTCTTTGTTGTTGCAAGGCAAGGCAAGGCAAGGCAGCTTTATTTGTATAGCACATTTCAGCAACAAGGCAATTCAAGTGCTTTACACAAAATCAGTTAAACAGATAAACACAGTAAAAAACAGTTAAAAATCACAAGCATTAAAAACCGGTAAAACACATGATAGACAGTTAAAAACAAGAGAAACATAAACACAAGAATAAAATTTACAGTGCAGCATAAGAAATTTAAAGAAATGATTAGTCATTTAAAGAAAGGCAGCATCAAATAGAAAGGTCTTCAGCCTTGATTTAAAAGAACTGAGAGTAGCAGCGGATCTCCAGTTTCTGGGAGTTTATTCCAGATATGAGGAGCATAGAAACTGAAAGCTGCTTCACCCTGTTTAGTTCTGACTCTGGGGACAGAAAGCAGACCTGTCCCAGATGACCTGAGAGGTCTGGGTGGTTCATAGTGTAGTAGCAGATCAGCAATATATTTTGGACCTAAACCTTTAAGTGATTTAAACTAGCAAGAGTACTTTGAAATCAATTCTTTGAGACACAGGAAGCCATGTAAAGACTTCAGAACTGGAGTGATGTGATCCAGTCTCTTGGTCTTAGTGAGGACTCGAGCAGCAGCGTTCTGAATCAGCTGCAGCTGTCGATTGATTTTTTAGGGAGACCTGTAAAGACCCCGTTACAGTAGTAAGTCTACTGAAGATAAAGGCATGGACAAGTTTTTTCCAAATCCTGTTGACACATAAGTCCTTTAACCCCTTGATATGTTCTTAAGGTGATAGTAGGCTGACTTTGTAATGCTTATGTGGCTGTTAAAGTTCAGGTCTGAGTCCTGACTACACCAAGATTTCTGCTTTGTCTGTTGTTTTAACATTGTTGTTTGAAGCTGAGCGCAGACTTTTAATCGTTCCTCTCTTGCTCCAAAAACAACCACCCTCAGTTTTTCCTTCATTTAATTTCAGAAAGTTCTGGCACATCCAGCCGTTAATTTGTTCGAGCACTTAGTCAGTTTTTGTATTGACTATAGTCCCCTGGCGATAAGGTTATGTAAATTTGTGTGTCGTCCGCATAACTATGGTAACTTATTTTGTTTTTCTCCATATCTGAGCCAGTGGAAGCATTTAGATGTTAAACAGAAGAGGCCCCAGAATGAGCCTTGCGGAACTCCGCACGTCATATTTGTACGCTCAGATGCATAATTACCTATAGACACAAAGTAATCCCTATTCTTTTAGTAGGATCAAACCAGTTTAGTACTGAGCCAGAAAGGCCAACGCAGTTTTCCATCGGTCTAGTAGTATATCGTGGGCGACCGTGTCAAATGCAGCACTGAGATCAGTAATACAAGATTGAAATTTTTGCCATTATCGTGTTAAGGTGGATGTCATTAAAGACTTTGACAAGAGCCGTTTCACAGTGCTGTGGTGTGGTCGGAAACCCGACTGAAAGGTTCAAAACTGTTGCTTAGTGACAAGAAATGGTTGAGTTGTTGAAAACTACTTTTTCAATGATTTTACTTAAAAACGGAAGGTTGATATTGGCCTATAGTTGCTCATTAGTGACTTGTCTAGGTTGTTCTTTTTTAGAGTGGCTTGATTA
>NW_022605393.1:0-17743 GCF_008692095.1 Etheostoma spectabile
ATACTATAATAAATTGAATTGAATTGAATTGAATTACTTCAGGAAGAGAGTCAATGATGAAGAGCTGTCCAGCAGAATCATCTCCCACATCAAGACCTCCAGGAGCCTCCACATCATGTGTCTGATCCCAGTCTTCTGCTGGATCACTGCTACATGCTCCTGGACCACATGTTGAGTACATCCAGACCGAGAGGAGAGCTGCCAAGACCCTGACTGACATGTACTCCCACTTCCTGCTGGTTCAGACAAAGAGGAAGAAGCTCAAGTATGCTGAGGGACATGAGACGAGTCCACAGGAGCTGATGGAGGCTGACAGGGAAGTTCCTCCTGAAGAGAGCCATGGAGAAATCCCTGAGGAGTAAAAATGGCCACCTGGACCTGTTTGTCCGCTTCCTTCATGGCCTCTCTCTGGAGTCCAACCAGAGACTCTTAGGAGGCCTGCTGGGTCAGACAGACAACAGTCCAGAAATCATCCAGAGAGCCATCAACAACCTGAAGAAGATGAACAGTGATGAGATCTCTCCTGACAGAAGCATCAACATCTTCCACTGTCTGATGGAGATGAAGGACCACTCAGTCCATCAGGAGATCCAAGAGTTCCTGGAGTCAGAGAACAGATCAGAGAAGAAACTCTCTGATATCCAGTGCTCAGCTCTGGCCTACATGCTGCAGATGTCAGAGGAGGTTCTGGATGAGTTGGACCTGAGTCAGTACAATTCATCAGACCAGGGAAACACGCTGGAAACTGAGAATGTTATTTAGACTTTTTATGTTTTATTCTGCAGGAGGTTCAGAACAGTTTCATCTCATTCAAATCATAATATTCAGTAAAAAGAAGTTTGTTATTGGTGATTGATTGACTGTACTAGACTGTACCAACATACACATGCACACACACACAGACACACATACAGAGGTGTGTTTAAATCTGTGCTTTCTTTGCTAAATGAAGCAAAACGTTTGCAAAACAAGTTGAGAATGTATTCAGATCCTGATGCTTAAACTCTAGAAAGAAAGAACTCTAATCACATCCCTCCAGTCCTCACTAAGACCAAGAGACTGGATTACATCACTCCACCTTTCTTTTTGATGTTGCCTTTCTTTAAATTATGTTCATTTCTATAATGTTTAATTTCTTATGCTGCACTGTAACTTTTTTTCTTGTGTTTTATCTGTTTTTATATTTTTGTGTAAAACACTTTGAATGATCCTGTTGCTGAAATGTGCTATACAAATAAAGCTGCCTTGCCTTGCAGAGTCCAGAACCAGAGACGGACCCCAGAGTCTGTAGTATCAGGCTGTCAGTCTATGAAGAGTGACTGGTCCATAGGCAAACCTCCAAACCTCAGTCCTGGACCTGGACCCCCAGACACAAAGTAAGAGAACTTATACCAACTCATTCATGTCTCATTCCTCTGATAATAATGATAAAAACATACGGACCAACAGTCCAGAGAGTGGACTGGTAGCTGGAGAGATGACAGTTCACTTCCTGGGCATTGCCAAGGTGCTCTTGAGCAAGGCACCGACCCCCTCCTCCCCCCCCAACCACTCAGGGTGCCAGTCCAGCACTCTGACATCACTCCATTTGTGCATGTGTATTTCTGGCCAGTGTGTTTTAACTGAGTGTAAATTATAATATCCCCACTGGGGATCAATAACAAGTATTAATGATTAAATACTAAACTCACAGAGAGAAGAGGAGAGATGTTTCTGAGGAGGTGCTGTCCAGAACCAAAACCAGAACCAGAACCAGAGCTGGACTGCAGACAGCCAGTCAGACCAGCTCTGGAAGAAGTAAGTGTGTCCCTCTGTCTGCTGATGTCTTCATGTCTCCAACACGACTGTTGGGTCATACAGCACCGACCTTTACCATCATTATGAATATCATTACATATTAATTCTACCTGCCATTTAACTGAATGTTTCTCCTGCTCTGGATCACTTCTCCTGTGTTCCTGTCTGTCCTCTAACATATCAGCTTTATTTGACTGACTCCTGAATATTTTAGTCCTGCTTTGTTAACTTCCTGCTGATGGAAACCATCTTTTCCTGTTGCTTCTTCTCTGAGGCTCCATCTCCACCGCTACGCTTTAGTCTTCAAGCTTCAAGTTTGGACCCAAAAGGGTTTTATCTCCAGTAGAAGAACTAGTCTCTGATTAAACCTCACATCTCATCAACATGCAGGGGGAATGAGAGGGGGAACACCAGAGCAGGGGGAATGAGAGGGGGGAACACCAGAGCAGGGGGAATGAGAGGGGGGAACACCAGAGCAGGGGGAATGAGAGGGGGAAACACCAGAGCAGGGGGATAACTTAAGAACATTAAGAAGAGATGATTATTTTATAACTTTACTATTTGGTTTTCATATTGATAATAAAAATCACCAAACTATAAACTTTTCTTCTTATGTTGATCTTTCACCTTTTTCTTTATTTTCACCTTTTTTTTTCTTTATCTCTTAGAGATCGGTGGTCAGCATGAAATAAGATCAGAGTGAAGAGGACATATGAACGTGTGACTGAAGAAGGCTGAACAACAGGAAGTGGAAACCCTCCTCAGCAGGGTCTACACTGCGGTCTACATCACAGACAGACTGAGAGAGGAGGTTAATACCCACATGAGGTGAGGCAGCTGGAGACATCTTCCAAGATGGAGACCCTCCATGACTCTCCAACCAGTGCAGAGAGATCTTTAAAGCCTCACCTGGCCAACAGAAACCCATCAGAGTCGTTCTGATGATCGGCGTCGCTGGCGTTGGAAAAACCTTCTCAGTGCAGAAGTTCTGTCTGGACTGGGCGAGGGGTTGGAGAACCAAGATGTCGATCTGGTGATTGCCTCTTCCTTCAGGGAGCTGAACCTGATCAGAGATGAGCAGTACAGTCTTCTGCGCTGCTCCGTGTTTCCATCCAACATTACAGGAGGTCCCAGCAACCAGCTCGCTGCCTCCAGACTTCTCTTCATCTTTGACGGCCTGGATGAAAGCAGACTTTCACTGGATTTCAACAACGATGAGGCTGTTCCTGATGTCACACACAAGTCCCCAGTCAACCTGCTGTTGACAAACCTCATCCAGGGAAGCTGCTTCCCTCGGCTCTCGTCTGGATAACGTCCCGACCTGCAGCAGCCATCAGATCCCTCCTGGGTGTGTTGACAGGGTAACAGAAGTACGAGGCTTTACTGACCCCCAGAGGAGGAGTACTTCAGGAAGAGAGTCAGTGATGAAGAGCTGTCCAGCAAATCATCTCCCACATCAAGACTCCAGGAGCCTCCACATCATGTGTCTGATCCCAGTCTTCTGCTGGATCACTGCACAGTCCTGGACCACATGTTGACTACAGACCAGAGAGGAGAGCTGCCCAAGACCTGACTGACATGTACTCCCACTTCCTGCTGGTTCAGACAAAGAGGAAGAAGCTCAAGTATGCTGAGGGACATGAGACGAGTCCACAGGAGCTGACGGAGCCGACGACGGAAGATCTTCTGAAGCTGGGGAGGCTGGCGTTTGAACAGCTGAAGAAAGGAAACATCAGTGTCTACCAAGAAGACCTGGAGCGATGTGATCTGATGTCACAGAGGCCTCGCTGTACTCAGGAGTCGTTCACAGATCTTCAAAAGAGAGAGTGTGGTCTTCCAGAAAACAGTCTACTGCTTCGTTACATCTGAGCGTCAGGAGTTTCTGCTGCAGTCTACCTGTTCCACTGTTACACCAACAGGAACACACAGGTACTCAAGGACTTCCTGAGAAGACTTCAGCACAGGGACTCAAACTCAAAGTCTTTTCTCAAAAGATTTCTGATAAGAAAGATAGCCGTGATGACAGTGAACATGACCATTACCCATCCCTGGATGTCTTGCTGAAGAGAGCCTTGGAGAAATCCCTGAGGAGTGAAAATGGCCACCTGGACCTGTTAGTCCGCTTCCTTCATGGCCTCTCTCTGGAGTCCAACCAGAGACTCTTAGGAGGCCTGCTGGGTCGGACAGACAACAGTCCAGAAATCATCCAGAGAGCCATCAACAACCTGAAGGAGATGGACAGTGATGAGATCTCTCCTGACAGAAGCATCAACATCTTCCACTGTCTGACGGAGATGAAGAAGACCAAGATCTCTCCTGACAGAAGCATCAACATCTTCCACTGTCTGACGGAGATGAAGGACCTCTCAGTCCATCAGGAGATCCAAGAGTTCCTGAAGTCAGGGAACAGATCAGAGAAGAAACTCTCTGAGATCCACTGCTCAGCTCTGGCCTACATGCTGCAGATGTCAGAGGAGGTTCTGGATGAGTTGGACCTGAATCAGTACAACACATCAAAGGAGGGAAAACAGAGACTGATTCCAGCTGTGAGGAACTGCAGAAGGGCTGTGTAAGTCCAGATTATCAACACCATAAATCAATGTAGAGCTGAAGTATCAGAGTAAAGATACACAATTTACACACTAAGAAATCATGCATGAGTCTGTTCTTAATCACACTACGAATAACGGATGTTTATATTTTTCATTTACTAGTTTTGATGATATTTGTGTTTCTGCAAACATCAGTAACAGTTTATTTATTCATTTATTTATTTGATAGGGACAATGCTCAGCTCCTTAGCAGTACGATTATTAGCTGTACTGTATTACAGCTGTAGTCGCTGGGCAGGAAACAGAGAATAACATATCTGTCAGAAGGGAAATCTAACACAGTAGTAAAGACATCAATCACATTTTAAATATTAAAACTCGTCCACTATACAACAAACTACAAAAACACTACTGTGATAACAAGAGACAGAACATGAAGACAACAGCAACAATACAACATCACAACATTAAAACACCACAACAATAATACCACCAATAAAATCCCAGAGACACTACAACAGGCCTTCACTACATGAAGACTGGCTGTTTGGGTTTATGGTTGATGGGAGCATGATTGGGCTGATTTCAGATATGATTTCATCTTTAATTTAAAACCAGTAAAGTTGTTAGGTTCTCTGATCTCTTGGTGCTGAGCTCCAGGACTTTGTGGTTCTACCAGAGAAGACTGATCTGCTAGATGTAGATCTGGGCTGTACTGCCCCGTCACCTCTGTTGGTGGTCCTGGTTCTCCTCCCAGGGCCTGGACACAGGGACACAAACTCCTTTAATGGTGGAGCGTCCAGATCCCTGATTACGTTATAGACTAGATCACATCAGCAAGAAAGTACACTGTCAACGGGCATGAGGTCATGTCTTTGGTTTATCTTATAATAATATAACTAGATGGCTTTTTGTCCAATGCATCGAGTGATTATTCATAAAGTGTTTGCAGTGGAGCAAGTGTTTGTTTTTTACAGTTTGTGAAAATATTAATGAGTGCATTGTAAAGGGAATCTGATTTGTAATGCATATTTTTTATTCCTTTTTTAATATTATTTTGGGCATATTAGTCCTTTATTTATTGGACAGCTGAAGACATGAAAGGGAGACATTAACAGACATTAATGACATGGCAGACTCCTGTTCAGATCAGTCAACAATCATCATTTCAGCCAATGCCTTAATGTTAAATTATTTAGAATTTGCATGAACTTCCTGGTTTGAAGGCCTAACAAACCGACTTAAAGAGAGGATGAGAAACAGCGCAGAATAAATTAATATGAGTAATTCTGAACTCTGGCCATAGGTCTCATGTAGGTAGACCACAGTCTTTTGAGGTCAGCTGGCTCCCTGTTGGGTTTGGTGTTACTATGTGAAGACTGACCATGATCTATAAATACTGGTTGGTTGGTATGTAGCAGCATCTCTGACCTGTGTCCTCATAGATTAGAGACAGTGTTAGGGAGAGGAACCGTTGCCTTTATGGGGGCAGCTCAGTGGAATAAGGTAGATCAGCAAATTAAAGTCTTCCCACACTGAAATCATTCAAAAAGACAGTCAAGGCCTGGTTACTAGACAGGGTTGTGGAATAGAAGAATAGGCAAAGTACAGTTTTTATTTCTATTTTTTTAAGTTAAACATTTTTATATAATGTAAATGTTCATCACACGCTCTGTAAGTGTCTTGTTCTGATGTTTATGTGTTGAGGAACACAGTGGAAATAAGTCCTGGACTTTATTTTGTTTTCATCCTTTACAAAGTCTCTTTACTCATTTCAGGGAAAACATCATTGGGACTAGGACGTAGTCATGTTGAGTTACACAGTTAAAACCTCCACTCGCTAATTGGATTATGAATGGATTTGTATCTTCAACTCTTACTCACTCACTCCCTCACTCTCACACACACACACACACACACACACACACACCCACACACACACACACACACACACACTCTAATTCAATGACTCACTTGCACACACACACACACACACGCGCACACACACACACACACACAAAAGCAAAATATGATAACATTAATATCAGAACTGCTGCACATAGAACTAGCAATTCATTTTAAACATTCCTCATTTTAGGGGAAAGGTCGTTGATTAGGATAAAGTAATGTTGAGCTACATCAACACATCTGATTGGATAATAAATGGATTGTTATCTTCTTCATTTATTCTTTATTCAGATTGTGGGACTACCGTGTGTCAGAGATCAGCTGTGCTGCTCTGGTCTCAGCTCTGAAGTCCAACCCCTCCCATCTGAGAGACCTGCACTTGAGCAACAACAACCTGTATGATTCAGCAGTGGAGCACCTGTGTGCTGGACTGGAGAGTCCAGCCTGCAGACTGGAGACTCTGAGGTCAGTTCATGTACATTACATACACATGTATTTTTTATAGAGCGCTTTCCATCAAAGTGCTCTACAGCAAGGATACACTTTAAATTCAAACACTACAAAAAGTTTAAAATCGAGACAATAAAAAGTAAATGACACTATACAAATACATCAAAGATAAATTAGCATTTAGGACTCATACGCAGCGGTGAATAAGTAAGTCTTAAGCTTTGATTTAAAGACCCCAACTGAACATGCCAGACTGATATCTACTGGAAGACTGTTCCATAACATTGGAGCGCGAAACAAGAAGGCTCGCTCCAACCGTTTTCTTTCTAACCTTTGGTATAGTCAGCAATCCTGACCCGTGGGAGCGCAGCAACCGAGAAGGCACATAAGAGGTTACCAGATCAGACAGATGTACTGGTGCAAGGCCATTCATTATTTAGTAAGTTAAAAGTAAGACCTTAAAATCTGCTCAGACCTGGACCGGGAGCCAGTGAAGTGAGGCCAACACAGGAGTTATGTGTCTGTATTTTTGATGATCCAGTGAGAATACGTGCTGCAGCATTCTGGACCATCTGTAGACCTCGCAGACTTTTCTTAGGCAGCCCCGAGACCAGGACATTACAATAATCTAGTCTAGATGTAACAAAGGCCTGAATAAGGGCCTCGGCATCTTTAAGGGACATTACTGATCTGATCTTTGCAATTCTTCGGAGATGAAATGTCATGAGCTCTCTCTCTGCCTGGTAACACGCTGATTGGGGTTTGATGACTTTCACCTGTTTCTGCTCTGCTCTGCCTCACCCTCGTTACCTACCAGCTGCACTGCATTCACCACTCATCATGTCCTGTATATAACGCCTTGTTTTTCAGTCCTCACTTGTCAGATCGTCTGCTACCAGTACCGGTTACCTGCGTGTTTTGGGAAAAGCTTTTTGACTCTCTACTGGTGATCCCGGATCCGCTCGATTACTTCCGTGTTCTCCTGCTCCGGACTTCTCGGATCATCCAGCTCCTGCTCTCGCTGTTCGGCTACTGGGGATCTACACATGTGCTGATTTTTGGATTTCCCGGTACCTCTGAAACTCCCATACCCCCAACCCTTTAATAAACTATCGAACGTGACGCTTTTGTGGTCCTCGTCTTGTTTGGTGTCTGACAGTACGATCTGACCAAACATGGACCCAGCGCACGGTCATAACAGCATGGAAACCGACAGCTCAGAACCACCCACCGCCATGCAACGCCTGGTAGAGACAGAGAGAGAGGTGGATCGCAACACGGCTGACATTGCCTCTCTACTCCAAGCCGGCTTCCAACAGCGTCAGCAGTTCCAGCAGCAACAGCAACAGCAACAGCAACAACAACTTGCAATGATTATCCAACTTCTCACCAACCTTTCTCCTCTGCCTGCTCCCACCGGCCCAGCTCCAGTCAGCCTGCTCACCGGCCCAGCACCCGAGTGTCCTGCCCAGTCCCCTACTGCAGCGGCTGTCGGTGTCCCAGAACCCAGGATCGGCAATCCAGAACGGCTCAGCGGCGACCCAACCCAGGTACGGGCGTTCCTGACGAGCTGCCGTGTCCAGTTCACCCTGCAACCCAGGACTTTTGCCACTGAAGGGGCGAAGGTCGGTTACGTGATTACTCACCTGACGGGCCGAGCTCGTCTCTGGGGAACGGCAGAGTTTGAGCGCCAGACCCCAGCATGTTCGACCTTCAACCTATTCGCACAGTAGATGCTCAAGGTATTCGATTTGGAATCCACAACTACCGAGGCATCTCGGACTCTGATGAGTATTCGCCAAGGTAGAAGGACTGTTGCAGATTACTCCATCGACTTTCGAACTGTGGCAAGTCGGAGCTCCTGGAACATGGAAGCATTGATTGGATTTTTGTGTGCAAAATCCAGTAAGCATGACCTGATATGTGGCTTGGCCCCAGGCCTAGAGACACTTATGACTTTTTCAAAGACAAGCCCGGGCCCTGTGTATTCAATTCTTCCTCAATTTATGTTGTGATAGGTAATAGGAAAAGAATGGTGAATAAGCACTTAACTGCAAACTTAGCAAATTTAGCATCCATTCCTCGTCAGCTACAGCCTGTCCCAAAAAATGAAAACACACTAACACTAGCCTTACTAAACGTCAGGTCTTTGGCAGGAAAATCATTTTTAATCAATGATTTTATTATCAAACACAATCTAGATTTTATGTTTTCAACTGAAACCTGGTTAGACCATAATAACAGCGCTGCTGTTCTCATCGAGTCAGCTCCCCCTAACTTCAGTTTTATGAGTGAGAATAGAGTGAATAAGAAAGGAGGTGGAGTCGCCATTTTGTTTAATGACTCATTCCACTGTATGCAAATATGTTATGGAAATTTTGCTTCTTTTGAATATGTTGCTCTTCAATTAAGATCTTCCCCTCGAGCGATGTTTCTAAATATCTACAGGCCACCTAAATATTGTGCAACCTTCATTGATGACTTCACTGAACTGCTGTCTATAATCTGTATTAACTTTGATTGTGTAATCATTGCGGGTGATTTTAACATTCATGTTGACAGCCCCCAGGACAGGGGGTCCAAAGAACTGTGTTGTGTTTTTGAGAACTATGGACTGACTCAGCATGTGACAGAGCCCACACACAATAAGGGACACACTCTGGACTTGGTTGTCTCCAAGGGTCTGAACATATCCAAGGTTGTGGTGACTGACGTTGCTCTCTCTGATCATTCCTGTGTTTTCTTTAACGGCACTATCTCTGTGCCCAAAAGTGTCCAAACAAAGATAATCAGAAAACGGTATATCACTGAAAACACCAGTGAAACATTTATTCAGCTTTTCTCCTCCACACCCGCCCTCTCTGGGCTCTCAGTCACTGAGCTTGTAGATAATTTCAACTGTAAAATTACAAATGTTATTGATGCCATTGCTCCCACTAAGGTCAAAGTTGTCTCTGGTAAGAAAAGATCTCCATGGAGAAATGTCCTACTGGTGAGAACAGAAAAAAGAGAGTGTAGGAAAGCTGAACGAAGGTGGCGAAAAACAAATCTCCTGCTCCATTATAACTCCTATAAAGAGAGACTTTGCATTTATAATTTGGAACTGAGGAATGCAAGAAGGTCCTTCTTCTCTGATATTATCTCTAAAAACAATAATAATTCACGTGCTTTGTTTGCTACTGTTGATAGATTAACAAACCCTCCAGTACCAGTAGCATCTGAACTTTTATCTACCAAGGCCTGCAATGACTTTGCCTACTTCTTCAAAGACAAAATTTGGAAGATTAGACTAACAGTCAGTGCCTCCATATCAAGTTCAGGATATGTGTTGTCACAGTGTTCAAGCAAAACTAGTTCCAATATGACAGAATTTCACACAATCAACCATACAAACCTGGAGGACATTATTCAACATCTGAAAACCTCGACCTGTTGCCTTGATATTCTACCAACGTGACTTTTCAGAAATGTTTCCAATTGTTTGACTTCTGATCTTCTACAGATTGTGAACACATCTCTTCTTTCAGGAATCTTTCCACAGGCCCTGAAAACTGCAGTAATCAAGCCTCTATTAAAAAAGAACAACCTAGAAGAGTCACTAATGAGCAACTATAGGCCGATATCAAACCTCCGTTTTTAAGTAAAATCATTGAAAAAGTAGTCTTTCAACAACTCAACCATTTCTTGTCACTAAGCAACAGTTTTGATACCTTTCAGTCGGGTTTCCGACAACACCACAGCACTGAGACGGCTCTAATTAAGGTCTTTAATGACATCCACCCTAACACAGATAATGGCAAAATTTCAATCTTAGTATTACTTGATCTCAGTGCTGCATTTGACACGGTTGACCACGACATACTACTAGACCGATTGGAAAACTGAGCCAGTTTAGTACTAAGCCTTTCTGGCTTAGTACTAAACTGGTTTGAATCCTACCTAAAGAATAGGGATTACTTTGTGTCAATAGGTAATTATGCATCTGAGCGTACAAATATGATGTGCGGCGTTCCGCAAGGCTCCATTCTGGGGCCTCTTCTGTTTAACATCTACATGCTCCCACTGGCTCAGATTATGGAGAACAACAAAATAAGTTACCATAGTTATCCGGACGACACACAAATTTACATAACCTTATCGCCAGGGGACTATAGTCAAATACAAAAACTGACTAAGTGCATCGAACAAATTAACGACTGGATGTGCCAGAACTTTCTGAAATTAAATGAAGGAAAAACTGAGGTGGTTGTTTTTGGAGCAAGAGAGGAACGATTAAAAGTCTGCGCTCAGCTTCAAACAACAATGTTAAAAACAACAGACAAACCCAGAAATCTTGGTGTAGTCATGGACTCAGACCTGAACTTTAACAGCCACATTAAGACAATTACAAAGTCAGCCTACTATCACCTTAAGAATAAATCAAGGGTTAAAGGACTTATGTGTCAACAGGACTTGGAAAAACTGGTCCATGCTTTCATCTTCAGTAGACTTGACTACTGTAACGGGGTCTTTACAGGTCTCCCTAAAAAATCAATCAGACAGCTACAGCTGATTCAGAACGCTGCTTCTCGGCTCCTCACTAAGACCAAGAGACTGGATCACATCCCTCCAGTCCTCACTAAGACCAAGAGACTGGATCACATCACTCCAGTTCTGAAGTCCTTACACTGGCTTCCTGTGTCTCAAAGAATTGATTTCAAAGTACTCTTGCTAGTTTATAAATCCCTTAACGGTTTAGGTCCAAAATACATTTCTGATCTGCTACTACACTGTGACCCCCCCAGACCTCTCAGGTAATCTGGGACAGGTCTACCACTACACTATAAACCACCCAGACCTCTCAGGTCATCTGGGACAGGTCTACTACTACACTATGACCCCCCCAGACCTCTCAGGTCATCTGGGACAGGTCTACTTTCTGTCCCCAGAGTCAGAACTAAACAGGGTGAAGCAGCTTTCAGTTTCTATGCTCCTCATATCTGGAATAAACTCCCAGAAACCTGCAGATCCGCTGCTACTCTCAGTTCTTTTAAATCAAGGCTGAAGACCTTTCTTTTTGATGCTGCCTTTCTTTAAATTAATGCTCATTTCTTTAAATTTCTTATGCCGCACTGTAACTTTTATTCTTGTGTTTTATGTGTCCTAATGTTTCTATTTTGTTTTTAACTGTCTATTCATGTGTTTTATTAGTTTTTAATGCTTATGATTTTTAACTGTTTGTACTTGTGTTTTATCTGTTTAACTGATTTTGTGTAAAGCACTTTGAATTGCCCTGTTGCTGAAATGTGCTCTACAAATAAAGCTGCCTTGCCTACGCACCACCTGTCTGTACTTGAAGATTATTATTACGCAAACTGCATTTGTACTCTGCACAATGACAATATAGTTGAATCTCATCCAAAATCACACACACACACACACACACACACACACACACAAACACACACAGAAAGACACACCCTACAGAGGAACTCACCTGGTTTCCAGTAAATGAAGGGGGGAGGAGCAGATGAGGAGGAGGAGAAGAGGAAGAGGTGATCCAGCTGAGACTCCATTCAGTGTGAAGAAGAGGAGGAGGAGGAAGCTGAAGGCTGAGGCAGGGTGAGTAATAATCTACATTTATTATTTTACTCTCAAAGGAAACACATTCCACCACGGAGGCTCTGCAGATGTGAGTGTGTGTGTGTGTGTGTTTGTGTGAGTTTGCGTGTTTGTGTGTGTGTCTGCATGTGTGTGTGTGTGTGTGGGGGGGGGGGGGGGTGTCAGAGTCCAGTGTGTAGTATCTCTACTAATCTGATGTACACAGCTGTATTACTCGTCCCTTCTGATTATTCTGAATGGTCCAAGTTCTAACCTCAGCATAGACACAGACTACTGTTCATATCAGATAATAAAGATATGTAGATATATCTGTATATCTATATATATGGATATAGCTGGTTTTGTGCCAAAAAAAAAATTGTGCAAATATATTAATCATTTCAATTTAATTTAATTAATTTCCCATTTGTGTTTTAATCCCAGTCAGTGTTGCTGTTGTTCCTCTCAGACTGACTCCAGATCAGAAGATGAGTCATTTGGAGGAAGAGGAGGACGGAGCAGAGTCTGGAGTACCAGGCTGGTGGTCTATGAAGAGTGACCGGTCCAGAAGAGAACCTCTGAACTTCAGTAAAGAACTTGGACCCCCAGACACAAAGTATGAGAAGACACACACACACACACACACACACACACACACACACACACACACAAACACACACACTGATATTTGAATGCATTGGAAAAGCGGTCTGAGAACGGACGATACGTAGACTGGGATTCTGGAGAAACCGTGCTTGATATCTGAACGCCCATTCAGCCCAATAAACCCCAAAGTCTGGTCTTCGGTTTAAACTTTTAATCATGTTTCTACGTTAAAGTATGGAGATACAGCACGGTCCCAAAGAGGGGGGGAGCGATTTCCTAAACATTTTCCATTCAAGTCTATGAGAAATTTTTCGACTTTGTGAAAACCGCAAATCTGGTTGAAAAGTCACCATTCCTGATCATTACACACGTTTCCATGTACTGTGTGTGTGTGTTGGCAACGCTCCGGGACGAGTAGCGGGACAAAAAACTGGCGGAATAATATTAATAGGTATTGGCAATAATAGTCATTGCACTGACTCAAGGCTTAAGACTTTCCTCTTTGATAGAGCTTCTAGTCAGGTCTGGCCCAGGAGAGTCCTGAACCATCCCTTAGTTACGCTGCTATAGGCCTAGACTGCTGGGGGACTTCCCATGACGCACTGAGCACCTCTCTCTTCCTCTTTCTCTCCATCTGTATGCAACCTCACTCTTCACAGAGTCTTGCCCCTCTCCTCTCCTCTCTCTCCTCCTATCTCTTCCTGCAGTTGGTTCTGGATCTGGATCTGTGGTTGGAGTCACCTGCTGCCTCCATGTTCCTGCTCCACACCCTCTGCTACAATTCTCCATGTCTCTCTCTGTCTGTCTTTCTGTCTCTCTCTCTCTCTCTCTCTCTCACCCCCAACCGGTCGAGGCAGATGACCTGCTCTTTATGAAAGACCTGGGAGATCAATAACATCCCAGAGTCCGGTCTAGACCTGCTCTTTATGGAAAGACCTGGGAGATAAATAACATCCCAGAGTCCTGGTCTAGACCTGCTCTTTATGGAAAGACCTGGGAGATAAATGACACCCCAGAGTCCTGGTCTAGACCTGCTCTTTATGGAAAGACCTGGGAGATAAATAACATCCCAGAGTCCTGGTCTAGACCTGCTCTTTATGGAAAGACCTGGGAGATCAATAACATCCCAGAGTCCGGTCTAGACCTGCTCTTTATGGAAAGACCTGGGAGATCAATAACATCCCAAAGTCCTGGTCTAGACCTGGTCTTTATGGAAAGACCTGGGAGATAAATAACATCCCAGAGTCCTGGTCTAGACCTGCTCTTTATGGAAAGACCTGGGAGATCAATAACATCCCAGAGTCCTGGTTTAGACCTGCTCTTTATGGAAAGACCTGGAAGATAAATAACATCCCAGAGTCCGGTCTAGACCTGCTCTTTATGGAAAGACCTGGGAGATAAATAACATCCCAGAGTCCTGGTCTAGACCTGCTCTTTATGGAAAGCGCAATGAGATAACTGTTGTTGTGATTTAGCGCTGTATAAAAATTGAAATTAAATTGAATAAAAGCGTGTTGGTGTTTGCAGAGTCCAGAACCAGAGATGGAGACCAGAGTCTGTCGTATCCGGCTGTCAGTCTATGAAGAGTGACCGGTCCAGATTTGAACCTCCGACCTTCAGTAAAGAACCTGGACCCTCAGACACAAAGTATAACTTTGAATCCTTTTAATTCCTGTCAGCAGTGTGTGTGTTGCTCCATAATTGTCTTTATTAAAGATAATATGAGGTGTTGAGGCGATCCTATGAGCCTCGGCATGGACGGCATGGAGTCCAGGTCTCCATTCTCTTTGGGGGGGGGGGGGGGGGGGTTTTTCCCCTTTATTAGAAAAAGTAGAAAAGGGTATTTCACATAAAAAGGTTCTTCACCCAGTGCAGGTGTTGCCCCTTCTCCCCATCCACACCTTTCCCTCACTGATCACCACACCTGTAAATATACTCCCCCTAGTGGCTGAAATAAAGAACTACATTACCCAGACTAACAGGTGGAGACACATGGCTCCTGCATCATGATTAAAGGAACATTAATAAAACGTGTTGGTGTTTACAGAGTCCAGAACAAGAGACGGAGACCAGAGTCTGTAGTATCAGGCTGTCAGTCTATGAAGAGTGACTGGTCCAAAGGCAATCCTCCAGACTTCAGTCCTGGACCTGGACCCTCAGACACAAAGTAAGAGACCTGATACCAACTCATTCATGTCTCATTCCTCTGATAATAATAATAAAAACATACGGACCAACAGTCCAGAGAGTGGACTGGTAGCTGGAGAGATGCCAGTTCACTTCCTGGGCATTGCCAAGGTGCTCTTGAGCAAGGCACTGACCCCCCCCCCTATTGACATCACTCCAATTGTGCATGTGTATTTCTGGCCAGTGTGTTTTAACAGAGTGTAAATTATAATTTCCCCACTGGGGATCAATAACAAGTATTAATGATTAAATACTAAACTCACAGAGAGAAGAGGAGAGATGTTCTTGAGGAGGTGTTGTCCAGAACCAGAACCAGAACCAGAACCAGAGCTGGACTGCAGACAGCCAGTCAGACCAGCTCTGGAAAAAGTAAGTCTGTCCATCTGTCTGCTGATGTCTTCATGTCTCCAACACGACTGTTGGGTCATACAGCAGCGACCTTTACCATCATTATGAATATCATTACATATTAATTCTACCTGCCATTTTAGAGTGATCTCAGAGTGTTTTTATCTCCAGTAGAAGATTGTTGATTAAACTAACACGCCAAAACCTCAAATCTCATCAACATGCAGGGGGAATGAGAGGGGGGAAATCATGATGTCTTTTGTTACTTTAAGAAGTGATGATTAGTTTATAAATTTAGTATTTGGTTTCATATTGATAAACTTTTCGTCTTATTTTGATCTTTCACCTTTTTCTTTCCTATAGAGATCTGTGGTCAGCATGAACATAAGATCAGAGTGAAGAAGACATATGAACGTGTGACTGAAGGAGCTGAACAAACAGGAAGTGGAACCCTCCTCAGCAGGGTCTACACTGCGGTCTACATCACAGACAGACTGAGAGAGGAGGTTAATACCCACATGAAGTGAGGCAGCTGGAGACATCTTCCAAGATGGAGACCCTCCATGACTCTCCATCCAGTGCAGCGAGATCTTTAAGCCTCACCTGGCCAACAGAAACCCATCAGAGTCGTTCTGATGATCGGCGTCGCTGGCGTTGGAAAAACCTTCTCAGTGCAGAAGTTCTGTCTGGACTGGGCCGAGGGTTGGAGAACCAGATGTCGATCTGGTGATTCCTCTTTCCTTCAGGGAGCTGAACCTGATCAAAGATGAGCAGTACAGTCTTCTGGAGCTGCTCCGTGTTTTTCCATTCAACATTACAGGAGGTCCCAGCAGACCAGCTCGCTGCCTCCAGACTTCTCTTCATCTTTGACGGCCTGGATGAAAGCAGACTTTCACTGAATTTCAACAAGAGGAAGGTTGTTTCTGATGTCAAAAAGAAGTCCTCAATCAACCTGCTGTTGACAAACCTCATCCAGGGGAAGCTGCTTCCCTCGGCTCTCGTCTGGATAACTTCCCGACCTGCAGCAGCCAATCAGATCCCTCCTGCGTGTGTTGACAGGGTAACAGAAGTACGAGGCTTCACTGACCCCCAGAAGGAGGAGTACTTCAGGAAGAGAGTCAGCGATGAAGAGCTGTCCAGCAGAATCATCTCCCACATCAAGACCTCCAGGAGCCTCCACATCATGTGTCTGATCCCAGTCTTCTGCTGGATCACTGCTACAGTCCTGGACAAAATGTTGACTACACACCAGAGAGGAGAGCTGCCCAAGACCCTGACTGACATGTACTCCCACTTCCTGCTGGTTCAGACAAAGAGGAAGAAGCTCAAGTATGCTGAGGGACATGAGACGAGTCCACAGGAGTTGACGGAGGCCGACGGGGAAGTTCTTCTGAAGCTGGGGAGGCTGGCGTTTGAACAGCTGGAGAAAGGAAACATCATGTTCTACCAAAAAGACCTGGAGCGCTGTGGTCTGGACGTCACAGAGGCCTCGCTGTACTCTGGAGTCTGTTCACAGATCTTCAAGAGAGAGAGTGTGGTCTTCCAGAAAACAGTCTACTCCTTCGTTCATCTGAGCGTTCAGGAGTTTCTGGCTGCAGTCTACCTGTTCCACTGTTACACCAACAGGAACACACAGGTACTCAAGGACTTCCTGCGACCAGACTTCAAGCACTCAAACTCAGGGTCTTTTCTCAAGAAGATTTCTAAGTTATTTGGAAAGAAAGATAGCCGTGATGACAATGAACATGACCATTATCCATCCCTGGATGTCTTTCTGAAGAGAGCCATGGAGAAATCCCTGAGGAGTAAAAATGGCCACCTGGACCTGTTTGTCCGCTTCCTTCATGGCCTCTCTCTGGAGTCCAACCAGAGACCTCTAGGAGGCCTGCTGGGTCAGACAGACAACAGTCCAGAAATCATCCAGAGAGCCATCAACAACCCTGAAGGAGATGAACAGTGATGAGATCTCTCCTGACAGAAGCATCAACATTTCCACTGTCTGACGGAGATGAAGGACCTCTCAGTCCATCAGGAGATCCAGAGTTCCTGAAGTCTGAGAACAGATCAGAGAAAAACTCTCGAGATCCACTGCTCAGCTCTGGCCTACATGCTGCAGATGTCAGAGAGGTTCTGGAGAGTTGGCCTGAAGAAGTACACACATCAATGAGGGACGACTGAGACTGATTCCAGCTGTGAGGAATAGGCAGAAGGGCTCGGTAAATCCAATCATCCAACACCATATAATCAATTAGAGCTGAAGTCATCAGTATTAGAGTAAAGATACACACTTTACAAACATTGAGATTATAAATCAT
>NW_022605394.1:0-9836 GCF_008692095.1 Etheostoma spectabile
CTTTAATGACATCCACCCTAACACAGATATTGCAAAAATTCAATCTTAGTATTACTTGATCTCAGTGCGTGCAGTTTGACACGGTTGACCACGACATACTACTAGACCGATTGGAAAACTGAGCCAGTTTAGTACTAAGCCTTTCTGGCTAGTACTAACTGGTTTGAATCCTACATAAAGAATAGGGATCTTTGTGTCAATAGGTAATTATGCATCTGAGCGTACAATATGATGTGCGGCGTTCCGCAAGGCTCCATTCTGGGGCCTCTTCTGTTTAACATCTACATGCTCCCACTGGCTCAGATATGGAGAACAACAAAATAAGTTACCATAGTTATCCGGACGACACACACAATTTACATAACCTTATCGCCAGGGGACTATAGTCAAATACAAAAAACTGACTAAGTGCATCGAACCAATTACGACTGGATGTGCCAGAACTTTCTGAAATTAAATGAAGGAAAACTGAGGTGTTGTTTTTGGAGCAAGAGAGGAACGATTAAAAGTCTGCGCTCAGCTTCAAACAACAATGTTAAACAACAACAGACAACCCAGAAATCTTGGTGTAGTCATGGACTCAGACCTGAACTTTAACAGCCACATTAAGACAATTACAAAGTCAGCCTACTATCACCTTAAGAATAAATCAAGGGTTAAAGGACTTATGTGTCAACAGGACTTGGAAAAACTGGTCCATGCTTTCATCTTCAGTAGACTTGACTACTGTACGGGGTCTTTACAGGTCTCCTAAAAAATCAATCAGACCAGCTACAGCTGATTCAGAACGCTGCTTCTCGGCTCCTCACTAAGACCAAGAGACTGGATCACATCCCTCCAGTCCTCACTAAGACAGAGACTGGATCACATCACTACTCCAGTTTCTGAAGTCCTTCCACTGGCTTCCTGTGTCTCAAAGAATGATTTCAAAGTACTCTTGCTAGTTTATAAATCCCTTAACGGTTTAGGTCCAAAATACATTTCTGATCTGCTACTACACTGTGACCCCCCCAGACCTCTCAGGTAATCTGGGACAGGTCTACCACTACACTATAAACCACCCAGACCTCTCAGGTCATCTGGGACAGGTCTACTACTACACTATGACCCCCCCAGACCTCTCAGGTCATCTGGGACAGGTCTACTTCTGTCCCCAGAGTCAGAACTAAACAGGGTGAAGCACTTTCAGTTTCTATGCTCCTCATATCTGGAATAAACTCCCAGAAACCTGCAGATCCGCTGCTACTCTCAGTTCTTTTAAATCAAGGCTGAAGACCTTTCTTTTGATGCTGCCTTTCTTTAAATTAATGCTCATTTCTTTAAATTTCTTATGCCGCACTGTAACTTTTATTCTTGTGTTTTATGTGTCCTAATGTTTCTATTTTGTTTTAACTGTCTATCATGTGTTTTATAGTTTTTAATGCTTATGATTTTAACTGTTTGTACTTGTGTTTTATCTTTTAACTGATTTTGTGTAAAGCACTTGAATTGCCCTGTTGCTGAAATGTGCTCTACAAATAAAGCTGCCTGCCTACGCACCACCTGTCTGTACTTGAATTATTATTACGCAAACTGCATTGTACTCTGCACAATGACAATATAGTTGAATCTCATCCAAAATCACAACACACACACACACACACCACACACACACAACACACACAGAAAGACACCCCCTACAGAGGAACTCACCTGGTTTCCAGTAAATGAAGGGGGGAGGAGCAGATGAGGAGAGGAGAAGAGGAAGAGGTGATCCAGCTGAGACTCCATTCAGTGTGAAGAAGGAGGAGGAGGAAGCTGAAGGCTGAGGCAGGGGTGGTAATAATCTACATTTATTATTTTACTCTCAAAGGAAACACATTCCACCACGGAGGCTCTGCAGATGTGAGTGTGTGTGTGTGTGTTTTGTGTGAGTTTGCGTGTTTGTGTGTGTGTCTGCATGTGTGTGTGTGTGTGTGGGGGGGGGGGGGGTGTCAGAGTCCAGTGTGTAGTATCTCTACTATCTGATGTACACAGCTGTATTACTCGTCCCTTCTGATTTCTGAATGGTCCAAGTTCTAACCTCAGCATAGACACAGACTACTGTTCATATCAGATAATAAAGATATGTAGATATATCTGTATATCTATATATATGGATAGAGCTGGTTTTGTGCCAAAAAAAAAATTGTGCAATATATTAATCATTTCAATTTAATTTAATTAATTTCCCATTTGTGTTTTAATCCCAGTCAGTGTTGCTGTTGTTCCTCTCAGACTGACTCCAGATCAGAAGATGAGTCATTTGGAGGAAGAGGAGGACGGAGCAGAGTCTGGAGTACCAGGCTGGTGGTCTATGAAGAGTGACCGGTCCAGAAGAGAACCTCTGAACTTCAGTAAAGAACTTGGACCCCCAGACACAAAGTATGAGAAGACACACACCCACACACACACACACACACACACACACACACACAACACACACACACTGATATTTGAATGCATTGGAAAAGCGGTCTGAGAACGGACGTACGTAGACTGGGATTCTGGAGAAACCGTGCTTGATATCTGAACGCCCATTCAGCCCAATAAACCCCAAAGTCTGGTCTTCGGTTTAAACTTTTAATCATGTTTCTACGTTAAAGTATGGAGATACAGCACGGTCCCAAGAGGGGGGAGCGATTTCCTAAACATTTTCCATTCAAGTCTATGAGAAATTTTTCGACTTTGTGAAAACCGCATCTGGTTGAAAAGTCACCATTCCTGATCATTACACACGTTTCCATGTACTGTGTGTGTGTGTTGGCAACGCTCCGGGACGAGTAGCGGGACAAAAACTGGCGGAATAATATTAATAGGTATTGGCAATAATAGTCATTGCACTGACTCAAGGCTTAAGACTTTCCTCTTGATAGAGCTTCTAGTCAGGTCGGGCCCAGGAGAGTCCTGAACCATCCCTTAGTTACGCTGCTATAGGCCTAGACTGCTGGGGGACTTCCCATGACGCACTGAGCACCTCTCTTCTTCCTCTTTCTCTCCATCTGTATGCAACCTCACTCTTCACAGAGTCTTGCCCCTCTCCTCTCCTCTCTCTCCTCCTATCTCTTCCTGCAGTTGGTTCTGGATCTGGATCTGTGGTTGGAGTCACCTGCTGCCTCCATGTTCCTGCTCCACACCCTCTGCTACAATTCTCCATGTCTCTCTCTGTCTGTCTTTCTGTCTCTCTCTCTCTCTCTCTCTCTCTCACCCCAACCGGTCGAGGCAGATGACCTGCTCTTTATGAAAAGACCTGGGAGATCAATAACATCCCAGAGTCCGGTCTAGACCTGCTCTTTATGGAAAGACCTGGGAGATAAAAACATCCAGAGTCCCTGGTCTAGACCTGCTCTTTATGGAAAGACCTGGGAGATAAATGACACCCCAGAGTCCTGGTCTAGACCTGCTCTTTATGGAAAGACCTGGGAGATAAATAACATCCCAGAGTCCTGGTCTAGACCTGCTCTTTATGGAAAGACCTGGGAGATCAATAACATCCCAGAGTCCGGTCTAGACCTGCTCTTTATGGAAAGACCTGGGAGATCAATACATCCCAAAGTCCTGGTCTAGACCTGGTCTTTGGAAAGACCTGGGAGATAATAACATCCCAGAGTCCTGGTCTAGACCTGCTCTTTATGGAAAAACCTGGGAGATCAATAACATCCCAGAGTCCTGGTTTAGACCTGCTCTTTATGGAAAGACCTGGAAGATAAATAACATCCCAGAGTCCGGTCTAGACCTGCTCTTTATGGAAGCCCTGGGAGATAAATAACATCCCAGAGTCCTGGTCTAGACCTGCTCTTTTATGGAAAGCGCCATGAGGATAACTGTTGTTGTGATTTAGCGCTGTATAAAAATGAAATTAAATTGAATAAAAGCGTGTTGTGGTTTTGCAGAGTCCCAGAACCAGAGATGGAGACCAGAGTCTGTCGTATCCGGCTTCAGTCTATGAAGAGTGACCGGTCCAGATTTAAACCTCCGACCTCAGTAAAGAACCTGGACCCTACAGACCAAAGTATAACTTTGAATCCTTTTAATTCTGTCAGCAGTGTGTGTGTTGCTCCATAATTGTCTTTATTAAAGATAATATGAGGTGGTGAGGCGATCCTATGAGCCTCGGCATGGACGGCATGGAGTCCAGGTCTCCATTCTCTTTGGGGGGGGGGGGGGGGGGGTTTCCCCTTTATTAGAAAAAAAGTAGAAAAGGGTATTTCACATAAAAAGGTTCTTCACCCAGTGCAGGTGTTTGCCCCTTCTCCCCATCCACACACCTTTCCCTCACTGATCACCACACCTGTAAATATACTCCCCCTAGTGGCTGAAAATACGAACTACATTACCCAGACTAACAGGTGGAGACACATGGCTCCTGCATCATGATTAAAGGAACATTAATAAAAACGTGTTGGTGTTTAAAGAGTCCAGAACAATGACGGAGACCAGAGTCTGTAGTATCAGCTGTCAGTCTATGAAGAGTGACTGGTCCAAAGGCAATCCTCCAGACTTCAGTCCTGGACCTGGACCCTCAGACACAAAGTAAGAGACCTGATACCAACTCATTCATGTCTCATTCCTCTGATAATAATAATATAAACTACGGACCACAGTCCAGGAGTGACTGGTAGCTGGCGAGATGCCCAGTTCACTTCCTGGGCATTGCCAAGGTGCTCTGAGCAAGGCACTGACCCCCCCCCCTATTGACATCACTCCATTGTGCATGTGTATTTCTGGCCAGTGTGTTTTAACAGAGTGTAAATTATAATTTCTCCCCACTGGGGATCAATAACAAGTATTAATGATTAAATACTAAACTCACAGAGAGAAGAGGAGAGATGTCTTGAGGAGGTGTTGTCCAGAACCAACCAGAACCAGAACCTAGCTGGACTGCAGACAGCCAGTCGAGACCAGCTCTGGAAAAAGTAAGTCTGTCCATCTGTCTGCTGATGTCTTCATGTCTCCAACACGACTGTTGGGTCATACAGCAGCGACCTTTACCATCATTATGAATATCATTACATATTAATTAATTCTACCTGCCATTTTAGAGTGATCTCAGAGTGTTTTTATCTCCAGTAGAAGATTGTTGATTAAACTAACACGCCAAAAACCTCAAATCTCATCAACATGCAGGGGGAATGAGAGGGGGAAAATCATGATGTCTTTTGTTACTTTAAGAAGTGATCGATTAGTTTTATAAAATTAGTATTTGGTTTCATATTGATAAACTTTTCGTCTTTTTTGATCTTTCACCTTTTCTTTCCTATAGAGATCTGTGGTCAGCATGAACATAAGATCAGAGTGAAGAAGACATATGAACGTGTGACTGAAGGAGCTGACAAACAGGAAGTGGAACCCTCCTCAGCAGGGTCTACACTGCGGTCTACATCACAGACAACTGAGAGAGGAGGTTAATACCCAACATGAAGTGAGGCAGCTGGAGACATCTCCAAGATGGAGACCCTCCTGACTCTCCAATCCAGTGCAGCGAGATCTTTAAAGCCTCACCGGGCCAACAGAAACCCATCAGAGTCGTCTCTGATGATCGGCGTCGCTGGCGTTGGAAAACCTTCTCAGTGCAGAAGTTCTGTTCTGGACTGGGCCGAGGGGTTGGAGAACCAGATGTCGATCTGGTGATTCCTCTTTCCTTCAGGGAGCTGAACCTGATCAAAGATGAGCAGTACAGTCTTCTGGAGCTGCTCCGTGTTTTCCATTCAACATTACAGGAGGTCCCAGCAGACCATCTCGCTGCCCTCCAGACTTCTCTTCATCTTTGACGGCCTGGATGAAAGCAGACTTTCACTGAATTTCAACAAGAGGAAGGTTGTTTCTGATGTCAAAAAGAAGTCCTCAATCAACCTGCTGTTGACAAACCTCATCCAGGGGAAGCTGCTTCCCTCGGCTCTCGTCTGGATAACTTCCCGACCTGCAGCAGCCATCAGATCCCTCCTGCGTGTGTTGACAGGGTAACAATTACGAGCTTCACTGACCCCCAGAAGGAGGAGTACTTCAGGAAGAGAGTCAGCGATGAAGAGCTGTCCAGCAGAAATCATCTCCCACATCAAGACCTCCAGGAGCCTCCACATCATGTGTCTGATCCCAGTCTTCTGCTGGATCACTGCTACAGTCCTGGACAAAATGTTGACTACACACCAGAGAGGAGAGCTGCCCAAGACCCTGACTGACATGTACTCCCACTTCCTGCTGGTTCAGACAAAGAGGAAGAAGCTCAAGTATGCTGAGGGACATGAGACGAGTCCACAGGAGTTGACGGAGGCCGACGGGGAAGTTCTTCTGAAGCTGGGGGAGGCTGGCGTTTGAACAGCTGGAGAAAGGAAACATCATGTTCTACCAAAAGACCTGGAGCGCTGTGGTCTGGACGTCACAGAGGCCTCGCTGTACTCTGGAGTCTGTTCACAGATCTTCAAGAGAGAGAGTGTGGTCTTCCAGAAAACAGTCTACTCCTTCGTTCATCTGAGCGTTCAGGAGTTTCTGGCTGCAGTCTACCTGTTCCACTGTTACACCAACAGGACACACACAGGTACTCAAGGACTTCCTGCGAACCAGACTTCAAGCACTCAAACTCAGGGTCTTTTCTCAAGAAGATTTCTAAGTTATTGGAAAGAAAGATAGCCGTGATGACAATGAACATGACATTATCCATCCCTGGATGTCTTTCTGAAGAGAGCCATGGAGAAATCCCTGAGGAGTAAAAATGGCCACCTGGACCTGTTTGTCCGCTTCCTTCATGGCCTCTCTCTGGAGTCCAACCAGAGACTCTTAGGAGGTCTGCTGGGTCAGACAGACAACAGTCCAGAAATCATCCAGAGAGCCATCAACAACCTGAAGGAGATGAACAGTGATGAGATCTCTCCTGACAGAAGCATCAACATCTTCCACTGTCTGACGGAGATGAAGGACCTCTCAGTCCATCAGGAGATCCAAGAGTTCCTGAAATCTGAGAACAGATCAGAGAAGAAACTCTCTGAGATCCACTGCTCAGCTCTGGCCTACATGCTGCAGATGTCAGAGGAGGTTCTGGAAGAGTTGGACCTGAAGAACTACAACACATCAGATGAGGGACGACTGAGACTGATTCCAGCTGTGAGGAATAGCAGAAGGGCTCGGTAAATCCAGATCATCAACACCATAAATCAATGTAGAGCTGAAGTCATCAGTATTAGAGTAAAGATACACACTTTACAAACATTGAGATTATAAATCATGCATGAGACCGTTCTTAATCACACTACATGAAACAGAGTTTTATATTTTTCATGTACTAGTTTTGTTGATATTTGTGTTTCTGCAAACAGCTGTTGAACATCAGTAACAGTTTATTTATGTATTTATGTATTTATTTATTTGACAGGGACAATGCTCAAATCGTTATCAGTAACATTAAAGCTATAAGCTAATTTTCAGCTGTAGTTTCTGGGCAGGAAACATACATAACAATACAATTACACAACATTAAAACACCACAACAATAATACCACCAATAATATCACAGAGACACTACAACAGGCCTTCACTATATTTTAAGAGTCAGAGAGATGAAAAAGTACATTGTTTTATGTAATAAATAATTTAAAAATGTATTTAGAAAGAAATCAAAACATAACATTAATATCAGAACTGCAACAGAACTAACTAAAGGTCCCTGTTTCTATCTTTACTAAGATTATTACATTAAGATTTGTGTATTTACATTTGGCCATTTTCAATAGTTCTCAGAAATTAGTTTTTATTTAGAGGAACAATGTGTAATTAAACATTAACTTTGTATAAAAACAAGGAGAGATGATTTCTACCAGGTTTTAACACAATTACTATTTTCTGCCTGTAGCCTCGTTCCTAAATTACACATTTTACATTTTAAGAGTTAGAGATGCAACTAAAGTCATAAAATACATTTGTTTCATGTAATAAATCTATCTTTTAAATATATGTGGAAATAAAGCAACACATGATAACATTAATATCAGAACTGCCCTGCACATAGAACTAACAACTCATTTTAAACAATCCTCATTT
Organism: Etheostoma spectabile; assembly: GCF_008692095.1. Classification (NCBI taxonomy): domain Eukaryota; kingdom Metazoa; phylum Chordata; class Actinopteri; order Perciformes; family Percidae; genus Etheostoma; species Etheostoma spectabile. The sequence continues at coordinate 8,050 of NW_022605394.1, forward strand.
CAGGGGAAAGGTCATTGATCAGGACAAAGTAATGTTGAGCTACATCAACACATCTGATTGGATAATAAATGGATTGGATTGTTATCTTCTTCATTTATTCTTTATTCAGATTGAGGGGCTGCAGTTTGTCAGAGATCAGCTGTGCTGCTCTGGCCTCAGATCTTAAGTCCAACCCCTCCCATCTGAGAGAGCTGGACCTGAGCTTCAACAACCTGAAGGATTCAGGAGTGGAGCAGCTGTGTGCTGGACTGGAGAGTCCAGACTGTAGACTGGAGACTCTGAGGTCAGTTCATGTATTTTATTGTTGTCCAGTGTAATTTAACAAATTTAAATCATAACAGAAGTTTTACATTTCCATCAGTTCCCTTGTTTTCACACACACACACACACACACACACACACACACACACACACACACACACACACACATACACACTCACCCGCGCACACACACAGACACACACACACATTAACTCACTCTCACATACACACATACACGCACACACACTCACTCACACATTCAATCATTCGCTCACTCTCTCTGTTACGACCTGGCCCGTTGTAATGATGGGCGTAACATAAAAAGGATGAAGGTGGAGGAACCAATACATGAAGGGAGACGAGGTCATGGAAAGAAAGAAAGGATTTTTAATTTTCACAATACAAAAGTACCAAACACAAAAACAGTTAATGGGTGCCGCCTATATAAACAAAGATATTCCAAACAAAACTAAAAGAGCACAGCACGCGTAATTTATAACACGTAGAATACACACAAAAACAAAGACTTTAAGCACAACAGGCTCTCACTAGTAACTCTTAACAGTTTTTAACAGCTTCTAACAACAGTTTCTAACAACAGCTTTTAGCGACAGCTTCTAACGACAGCTTCTAACGACAGCTTCTAACGACAGCTTCTAACAACAGCTTTTAGCAACAGCTTCTAACGACAGCTTCTAACGACAGCTTCTAACGACAGCTTCTAACGACAGCTTCTAACAACAGCTTCTAACAACAGCTTTTAGCAACAGCTTCTAACGACAGCTTCTAACGACAGCTTCTAACAACAGCTTCTAACAACAGCTTTTAGCAACAGCTTCTAACGACAGCTTCTAACGACAGCTTCTAACGACAGCTTCTAACGACAGCTTCTAACAACAGCTTCTAACAACAGCTTTTAGCAACAGCTTCTAACGACAGCTTCTAACGACAGCTTTTAGCAACAGCTTCTAACGACAGCTTCTAACGACAGCTTCTACCGACAGCTTCTAACGACAGCTTCTAACAACAGCTTTTAGCAACAGCTTCTAACGACAGCTTCTAACGACAGCTTCTAACAACAGCTTCTAACAACAGCTTTTAGCAACAGCTTCTAACGACAGCTTCTAACGACAGCTTCTAACGACAGCTTCTAACGACAGCTTCTAACAACAGCTTTTAGCAACAGCTTCTAACGACAGCTTCTAACAACAGCTTCTAACAACAGCTTTTAGCAACAGCTTCTAACGACAGCTTCTAACGACAGCTTCTAACAACAGCTTTTAGACAACAGCTTCTAACGACAGCTTCTAACGACAGCTTCTAACGACAGCTTCTAACAACAGCTTTTAGCAACAGCTTCTAACGACAGCTTCTAACGACAGCTTCTAACGACAGCTTCTAACAACAGCTTCTAACAACAGCTTTTAGCAACAGCTTCTAACGACAGCTTTTAACAACAGCTTTTAGCAACAGCTTCTAACGACATTCTAATGACAGGGTAGCTAGCCGGACCGCATGGCAGACTG
>NW_022605395.1:0-17579 GCF_008692095.1 Etheostoma spectabile
ATTATAATCATTCATCACACATCGAGTGATGTATTTCAAAAGTTAATTTCTTTTAATTGTGATGATTATAACTGACAACTAATGAAAACCCCAAATTCAAAATTCCCCAAATTCAGTATATCGAATTAGAATATTGTGACTAGGTTCAATATAGAAGACACGTGGTGCCACACTCTAATCAGCTAATTAACTCAAAACACCTACAAAAGCCGCATTGTAAGTCAGGCATAAGGAGCCCCAACTAAGTTTTGAGTGATGTATGCTTATAGTTTGATGTTTATACTTTTCATGTTCAAAATATTTTCAGTTGGCCAATATTTCGAAAAATCCTTTTTTGTATTGGTCTTAAGTAATCTACTTTTCGGAGATACTGAATTTGGGATGTTCATTGTCAATGAACATCCCAAATTCAGTATCTGATCATCACAATTAAAAGAAATGAACATTTGAAATGTATCACACTGTGTGATGAATGAATATAATATGCAAATTTCACTTTTTGAATGGAATTACTGACAAATCAACTTTTTCATGATATTCTAATTTTATGACCAGCACCTGTACTTAGACTTGCCTTACTTTTGTTCACGCTTCATTGTTCCCTATTATTTTAATAATTTATATTCATTTATTTTTTATATATTGTTTTATGTTATGGTTGGGGTTCAGCTGGCGGTGAGTTTTTGTTTTGTTAATTTCTTTTCTGTATTTCCTGTGGTCCTGCCCTGCTCTGTTTTGTTTGGTTTCTCCCGCTTTCCTGTTGAAGCCAGCTGACTACACACACCTGCTCATCATCAATAATCAACTGCTCCCGCTGCCCACACCCGCCAGTCATCAACTGCTCCCGCTTGAGTCCGTCTGTGCTACCATAACAGTTTTTTTTTTAGTTTTTTTTTTATTGGAATGAAAATTGTTGTTCTTGAAAAAATGCTAATGAACATACTTTTGAAGAAAAAAATGACCTATGCACCACCTGTCTATACGTTGTATATCACATTGCACTTTTCTGTTTTTTTGCACTTCTGGTTAGACACAAACTCTATTAGTTGTCTTTGTACTTGTACTCTTGTACTGCAAAATGACAAAGTTGAATCCAATCTAATCTAAAAAAAAAGATGGATGTGTTTGCACAAGAGCAGTACACACAAGGCAGTTGGGACGTCATTTTCTCTAACTCCAATAACTACCTATTTGTTAAGATGTGCATTTACCACATTCACAAACATTTTTAAACTTTTTTAACTGTTATACTTTTTATGTTGGATTTGAAAGCTGCTTAGCCCCTGCTCAAATTTATTTGAACATGTTAAAGGTTTTTGTAAAGGACGCAAAATATAAAACAATCCCTATCCCTCACAACAGTGAGAATTTCCCATTGTTGGAATAAAGGGCTTTTTACACGGAAACCACACCTCGCACCTAAAAGTTTACGAAAATCTTTCATACTGACATTTGTCGATCTGAAATGAAGACAATTCAGCTGTATGGCCTATTTCTCACTAAAATGTTTTCAGAAACATCTTTGGTGAACCTTTTTGTAAAATAGAAGACTGTATTCTCTACGAACTGTTGTGAGGGTTGTTTTGAAATCTGGAAATCGCAACACCCACTTGGCGCGTTCGTCCAATCAGCTGCCGGTCAAGGGCGTGGAGCATCACTACGGGGTATGTCTTCGATACCACGCTTGTAACTAGGGATGAGCAAGTAAAGCATTATCTGTATCTGTATCTGTTTTACCACATGAATTATCTGTATCCGGAGCCGTACTCGGACTGGGCGGGGCCTAAACCGGAAGTGGTCCGATTTAACCGGAAGTGGGTCGGGTTATCTTGAAATGGGCGGGGCTTTAACAGGTATGTTATTTTAAGCATACAATGATATGGGTTGATCAGAAATTGTTATATTTATGCTGATTAGAAAAAACTTTACATGACAGCATCAAGCTTCAGATCAATGGTGTTGTCATGGTAACAAACAAACTATATACAGAACGTTTTGCAACAATGAATACAACACATGCATTTGCAATTATGAAGTAAAATGTAATGAACAAGAGTTTTCATACTCAGTATAACTTTTTTTTAAATTTTTTTATGATCAGTGTGATTTTTTTGTTTTTGGTTCTTTTTTTTTTTTTTATTTCCACACCAGGTATATGTGTGTGTGTGTGTGTGTGGTGTGGTGGTTGTGTGTGTGTGTGAGAGAGAGTAAGAGAGAGAGGGGGCAGGGAGGCGGGGGCGCTGGCAGCAAAAAAAAAAACAATCTCCAATGGCAAAGACGCAACGGGAGTCACATTTAAACCAAGCAGCATGTCTGAAACCACGTTCACCAGAAATCTACTGGTTACTATGGAAGGACTACAAACCGAAGTTAAAAACAACCTGAGCTGAAGAAACCCTAAACGTTAACGGAACAGATCCGCAGACCCGATTGACTGACAGAGCGGGAGAGAGAGAGAGCGAGAGAGAGGCCGAGGGAGCGCATCTCTCCGTGTTCTGTGTGATTGATCCGAGCGTGTTTGAAGGCGGGGGGGCGCTGTGACTATCACAGAACGCTGCGCGGCAGTTGAGGTTTATTCAATCCGAGCACAGATATTGACTCATATTATTCGTATAATACTTGTACTCGGCAAAAGTGCTTTATCCGTACCGGATACTTGTTTCAGCCGGTACTCGGATCACAACTAGTCCTAACGTCTTAAATAGGTTTTAAAAAAGTTATATCTGCTCCGGTCTCAGGGTCAGTCAAATAGTAGTCAGAATCTCAGATGTTGATGTGTGAATCCTTTTTATTAAGTACAATATTTTAGAGACAAATACGGAGTCAAACTAACCGGCTCTCCCCCAAATTTGTCTTTTTTTGGCTCTTACACACCTAGATTTATCCACCAAGGGTGTGGTCTCCAGGTCCCATTGATGTGATGTGTTGTGTGCTTATTTGTTATCTTTCAGTTGAAATGTGACTGAAAGTTTATGACCCTCGGTTCAGGACTTGAAAAGCAAAAGACGGTGAGCTGGGACTGAAACCAGTCAGGAAGTGTCCCTAAAAATCAATTACTTCCAACACATTTAGGAGAGGCTAGATTATAATGGAATGTACCAGACCACCTTATCTTAGAGAAAAGGAGTATTGCAAAAACAACTTAATGCATGACCAACATGTCTTCTTTTATATTGAAATAATGCTTTGCCTTTTGGCTTAAATGTATAATCTATATTGCAGCTCACACACAGGGTTTAAAGACATATAACATTTTTAATTCCAACAACGGTAAGACACTTATTATTTTTGTTAAGTGTACTAAGAAGAAGGCACACTGATAAGATTTCTGTGGAATTTTCTAGTTTTATTTATACCTTTGCATTTCCTACTGTGACATGTCAAATGTCATTAAAGGTGCATTGTTTGAAAGCCCATCGCTACACATCCATGTTCCACTCCCACAGGTGTTTCCACTTGACTAATCAGACTGTGTGGCCTTTACAGGCTCAGCTTGATTGGCATGTATTAAATGGGAACTATGCATTCATTTTTAGCTTAATTTACCTAACAGAACAGCTTTGGAGTCATTGGAATGGTTACATGACTTTTTTCCAAGTTGAATGGTGGTCGTCTCGCTTCCCTCTAACGCCTGTGAGCTGAACCCCCCCCTTGGAACTTTCAGTCAGCGAGTTGCCGACTCAGCGTCGGGAAGTATTGCGTGACATCAGGTCTTATGATGTCTGGAATTGCTTCTTTGGCACCGCACACATACGTCTATTCAGGGACCGGCTAACAAGGTAGCAATGGATTTTTTTAAAGTACCGTCATGACTGAGCCGGTGAAGGGAAACAGAAAGTTAGGAAGGCATTGTTGATGAACCGAGAAAGAGGAAACTGCAGACTGACCAAGGGAGGAGTCAGACACAGGAACAGAGGAGCTGCCAAATATCTATCGATAAAGTGAGAAAACTGCAAAGAAATGGCCAGAACTGCATTGGGCCCCTTAATTGAAGTGTTTTCCTCTTTACTGAAGTTTATAGAGGTTGGAACATGTTGGAGCTCAAATCCTGCTCCGGTCTCAGGGTCCAGATAAATACACTCAGAAGCTAAGATGTTGATGAATGATCTTTATTCAATGGAATATTCCAGAGACAAGACATGAAACTCAGCATGCAACAGTCAAAGAGTTATCTGACCCTCCTTCACTAAGTCTTACCCTCTTTATTTACTCGTGTAGTGTGGTCTAGACTAGTGTGGTCTAGACCTGGGCTGTGTCTAAATCGAAATCGCGCACTCTGTACTAAATACTAACTATTTGAGTACATAGTGCATTCACATTGTCGAAGTGCGGTCAAACGCAGTGCACTTAAAATACCCGGATGGTGCACTCAAACGGTCACAAAGTTAAGTGTAGATCGATGGACACTTTCACACTCAACGATCGCCATCTTGGCTACTACGTAGCGGAGGGGCGGAGCTAACAACCGTTGAAAAACTTTTGATAGCGGCGGCCGAAGACGCGAGCGCGAGACCGACGGAGCAGTACAAAGTTGAACGTGAGTCTTTTGCTATACATATAAGCCACTTGGAAATGTATATTTGGTTAATTTTACAGCCGACAATTTTTGTACCACGAATTATAACGTTTATTAGTACCGTAATTTGACGTGCTAGCGAGCCAACTTAGCTAGCTAACAGCGGCAGTTTAACCATATTGGCAAATAAGTTATAAGCTAACGTTACATGTGTTGTAGTATATTGTTGTTTGTGTTAAACTTTCGTCCCATTGTAGACGATTTTAGTGTTAGATGTATGATCTTAACAAGTACATAATGTACATAATCTGATGTGAGCGTTAGCTCAGCAAAATAGCGATCAGCTGATTGTCTGCCGGGTAACAGTAGCGTAACGCTAATGTTAAAACGTATCTGCTATTACTGCCTCCACCTGATGTACACTCACCGGCCACTTTATTAGGTACCCCATGCTAGTAACGGGTTGGAGCCTCAATTCTTCGTGGCATAGATTCAACAAGGTGCTGGAAGCATTCCTCAGGGAGTTTGTTCTATTGACATGATGGCATCACACAGTTGCCGCAGATTTGTCGGCTGCACATCCATGATGCGAATCTCCCGTTCCACCACATCCCAAAGATGCTCTATTGGATTGAGATCTGGTGACTGTGGAGGCCATTTGAGTACAGCGAACTCATTGTCATTCAAGAAACCAGTCTGTGATGATTCCAGCTTTATGACATGGCGCATTATCCTGCTGAAAGTAGCCATCAGAGTTGGGTACATTATGGTCATAAAGGGATGGACATGGTCAGCAACAATACTCAGGTAGGCTGTGGCGTTGCAACGATGCTCAATGGTACCAGGGGCCCAAAGAGTGCCAAGAAAATATTCCCCACACCATGACACCACCACCACAGCCTGAACCGTTGATACAAGGCAGGATGGATCCATGCTTTCATGTTGTAGACGCAAATTCTGACCCTACATCCGACTGTCGCAGCAGAAATCGAGACTCATCAGACCAGGCAACGTTTTTCCAATCTTCTATTGTCCAATTTCGATGAGCTTGTGCAAATTGTAGTCTCAGTTTCCTGTTCTTAGCTGAAGGAGTGGCACCCGATGTGGTCTTCTGTTGCTGTAGCCCATCTGCCTCAAAGTTCGACGTACTGTGCGTTCAGAGATGCTCTTCTGCCCACCTTGGTTGTAACAGGTGGTTATTTGAGTCACTGTTGCCCTTCTATCAGGTCGAACCAGTCTGGCCATTCTCCTCTGACCTCTGGCATCAACAAGGCATTTCCGCCCACAGAACTGCCGCTCACTGGATGTTTTTTCTTTTTCGGACCATTCTCTGTAAACCCTAGAGATGGTTGTGCGTGAAAATCCCAGTAGATTAGCAGTTTCTGAAATACTCAGACCAGCTCTTCTGGCACCAACAATCATGACACGTTCAAAGTCACTCAAATCACCTTTCTTCCCCATACTGATGCTCGGTTTGAACTGCAGGAGATTCTCTTGACCATGTCTACATGCCTAAATGCACTGAGTTGCCGCCATGTGATTGGCTGCTTAGAAATTAAGTGTTAACGAGCAGTTGGACAGGTGTACCTAATAAAGTGGCCGGTGAGTGTATATACTGTTTATACTGCCTCCACCTGATGTATATCCTGTATATACTGCCTCCACCTGATGTATATCCTGTATATACTGCCTCCACCTGATGTAGATCCTGCATAACCCGTCTCTTCAGGGACAAACGAGGAACAGAGGTCCATCATTTAGGGGTGACGATGGCCATCAGACCGTAGAAGGATCCCCTGGAGAGTCTGAAGTCCCCCCTCATGTCCCTATCCCCATCAGACTAGCTACGGCCTGGGGGCGAGCCTGCAGAACTACAAGCACATTTTCAAAATAAAATTATATTAAAAGTATTTAACTTTGTTATCTTTTGTATTACACGTTGCATGACTGTTGCAAGCATATAATGAATATAAAGGAATGGGTCTATTTAAATGTCAATTCTGTTACCTCTGCTTTCACTATTGTATTGTCACTGTATGAAGACCATTTAGAACAAAAATACAACTTATATAAAAGATGTAATGATGGTTTGTCTATTAGGTAAGTTGTAAGGGGTAATGCTTCATAACAACAGTCTTATCTATGGGCAACAAGGATGTCCTCATGAAACCGTTGAGCATTAAAATGAACAGTAACGTAATGAATGAATATTTACTTTACTTATTTTTAGAGCAGAAACATAAGCATATACATAAAAGAGTGGACTGCAAAGAATAGGTATAATTAATGAATTAAGAGTGCAGTAACAAGAACGAATATTACGATACAGTTGTTTGTACTGTTTGAAGCTAATGGGGGGGGGGGGGGGGGGGGGTGACATGACGGCGGTGTCGCAATCGTCATCCTGGTTTGACACGGAGCAAATATCACATTTATTTTTGTTAAAATATCAAAAACAAAGGAGGAATAATTTTTCGCGAAACACAATAGCAGACTGGAATGCTCTCCCGAGGTGAAATTCCCAATGGTACAGAAGAAGAAGGGATTAAATGTGATCGTCATTTCCGGTAAGTGCACATGGTAGTGCGCGATTTGAGACAACACTCCTCTGTCAAAATTTACGCACTATGCAAGATAGTACGTAGTGCACGAAGTGTACTTCTGTAAGTGCACTAAGGGAAGTGCGCGATTTGAGACATAGCCCTGCTCTATCTGTAAAGTGTCTCGAGATAACTCTTGTTATGAACTGATACTATAAATAAAATTTAATTGAAAATTTAATTCATTTCTATCCTGCAAATTTCAAGTCAGCAGCTCCATCTTCTGGCGAGTCAGCAGAGTATTTCACAAATAACTGGGGAAGATAAAAATAGCCTTTAACCCTCTGAGCCCGAGACACTCGCCCACGAGTAAAAAAGTACCTCTGATTCATAGTTTAATAACTTCTGAACCATACAAGCAATTAACTCACTTTTTATTTTCGTTTAAATCCTGACGTTTTCGCGTTTACATCGGTCTTTTCCCTGTATTTCTAGCCTCTACAGGGGATTTTCTATCCAGCCTGGAACTTCAGCCTCTTTGGGCTTTAAATCCATACTGTTATATCCAAGATTGATCCACTTTATATCCATAATTCATCACGTTTTGGCATTTTAGCCGCTGGCGCTCCCTCTCTCTCTCTATCTGTCTGTCCTATCTATTTTTCAGGAAGTACATGCCCATATATGGGAGATAAAGTCACCCCTCTTGTATGGAAGGCCAGAGGGGACAAAAATGCCTATATACTCTATGGAAGGCCCAATGGTGCAGTATTTAGACACATATTTGCTTGTATAACATTGCTGTGGGTGTAATATCAATAAATATGACATTTTTATGTTATTATTGGCATAAGTAAATGTCATGAGAGCAAAACGTCTTGACTTTTTTGGAAAAAATGCATGTATTTTGTCAACTGTATAAGTTATAATCATTATTTCTTCACAGTGTGACCAAGACATATGAGAAGTGTTTTAGAATGGAAAATGGCTTATTCATTACTTATCTGTCTGTGATATCAATACATATCTGGAAGATTCATTTATTTATTTATTTATCTTTAAGGCCCTACAACCATTTTTAACATGCAAGTGACCTCACTGCAACCCAAATATTCTAATAACCCAGTTTGTCCTAAAAAAAATGATGTTCATATCTTGACTGTAGACAACAGGGTTGATGTTTTACAAGCTTTTTATAAAATAAATCCAGACGGAATTAAACTGTAAAAATGGCCTCAGGGCCCCCAGGGTTTACCTAGGGTGACCAGACGTCCCCGGTTTTGGTGATCTGTACCCGGCTGGATCTGTCCCGGAAATGTCCCTGGTTTTCACTCTGACTGACAGACCCAAAGTTGGAATGAAAGAAAGAAAACACCGACCAAACAGCGAGCCGATAGTTGCTCAAGAGCCAGCGCTGCTCAGAGCTCAGAGATGTTTTAGAAGCTGTATTTTACGATACTAAAATCATTGATTATTTACATGGAGTCTGGTGGGTTTAGCAAACGCAATTTCGCGGACTTTTATGTTTTAAAAAAAGGATCTTAATCTTTAACAGAAAGGTGGACCTCCTTAGAATCTTAAATCTTAAAAAATATTTCTACAATAGTTTTGTGTATCCGATCCTCAATAAGCTGTTGAAGAAACAATCCTGAAGCAGCCCCTAATGAGAACAGCTCTATGTCTAGGTCTAGTGTCCCCGTTTTAAGTTTTACAAAATTAAAAACATGATGTGTTTTGGAGGTATATACGCTTCTGAGCAGAAAATGTCCCCGGATTTTGTCTGAGAAATCTGGTCACCTTACTTTAACCCCCCCCCCCAGTGGGACTGTCTGTTTGTGTCTCTTTACACTGACCAATGCCCTGCAGCTTTGTGAGTGGTACTGTGTCGGATAATCCAGTTAGCCAGGGTGGGGATCAGGAGCAGTGGATGGGTGGGGTGGAGGTGGAAGCAGGAGTCAGGTAAATAGGAACTGTGGTAGACAAAGAACAAATAAGTACAAGCAAGGTAGATGAACAAATCCAAACGATAGAGTCAGCAAGGAGACTAACGTTGTACGTTGTTGTACTAACTATTTGAATACTTAGTGTGTTCACATTGTCAAAGTGCGGTCAACGCAGTGCACTTTAGTACCCGGATGGTGCACTCAAAACGGTCAGAAAGTTAAGTGTAGATCAATGGACACATTCCACACTCAACGGTCGCCATCTTGGCTTGTAGCAAGCACGAAGTGTACTCTCTGTAAGGGCAAAGTATGTATGCGATTTGAGACACACCATGGGTTATACATGTGCTAATAGTTAGCGTTAGATAATTATAAGGATTAGACAATCCCCGATTTGCATTACTGTTATAAGATATATTGATGTACTATATTCAACTGCTTGGCTGTGTAGCGATATATAGGTGATTGTCACACTCTGTTCTCATAAAAGCTTATGCAAGCATTTCACAAAATGTTCTTTTTGTTGAAACACGTATCTCATGTTCTCTTATTGAAACATTTTTCTGGTCCTTCAAGCCGGATCTGGTGACTGTGTTGGCGACGCCGTAAGAATCTACACCTAAGCCTGTCGACAGCCAGCCTCCAGTACAGCGGGGCTGAAAGCCCGGTGACGTAAATTCGTCCCGGCCGGTGAATAGGGGGTTCACCGGTGTCGCCACCACAGGACACCGGATCCGAAACTTGCGATTGGCAAGAAGGAGGTGAGATACGGAACACCATACGAATGAATGCGTAAGGTCAAAAAAGTAAAACAGTCAGTCAGAACTGTTTTAGAGCAAAACAGTCAGTCAGAACTGTTTTAGAGCGATACAGTCAGGCAGAACTGTTTCATAAGGGTCAGTCAGAACCCAGAAAAGAAATACAGTGACAAAGAAACGCATAACAGGCCTAGAAGGAACAGTGTATGAGTGTGAATGTGAATGTGAATGAATAATATCACTGAAGTCGATTTAAAGGGTCTATAGAGACACAGTGATAGTTTGTTGTTTTGTCATTTACAAAATAAGTACTGACGTCTAAAAGGTTGGACACAGTCCATAAAAACAGCACCGCACCAGGTTAGATGGTGTAGAAGGGCGTGTGTTGTCCTGTCTCAAGACTTGTGTGTCAGTGAATTTTGTGAATGATCCTTTTTGTACTAAAATACGAAACTGGGGACGGAATAATTCAAGAGGTCCGATATAGTTTATCACCAGAACAATATACTGATGACACTCCTGATTGCATAGCAGATATCAGTATTTCACCAAAGTCAAATACAGACTAATATAATACCTAGCAAACAGGATAGTCTCCAAGAAGTATATCTCCTGTGTCAGGTAAATCACCCAGATAATGAATAATGGGTAAGACACAGAGCAAAGAAAATAAGTTAGAAGAAAGAGGAAAAGTCCCAGCAAGTTTGGAGGGAGATGAAAGGTATATGGAACAACAATGTCCAGGAGCAGGCCAGATAAGTAGAGACCGATGGAGAAAAAAGCATGGTTTTCAAGGGAAGTTACGGACAACAGATGTCCTAGAATTACAGACAGTGCTGAAGTTGGAAATTGTTAAATAAATAAATAAAAACCAAAAAAGAAGGATAAGAGATAAGGAAGGTAAGGAATACAAGTTATCTGATAGATGGTTAACAGTAAGTCAAGAGAGGGAAAAAAGGAAAAGTGAAAAGGAGAAGCAACTCAGACAAGCAGTTATGGTGAGAGAGGAAGATGAGACACCAACAACATCTAAGGGTGTGGCCCCCAGGCCAGCTCCGAGAGGCGGAGCAGAAAGTTCAGGGACAGGGACTGGCTCCAAATGACTCCACAACTGGAGGTACAAAACCAAAAATAACCCCAGTACGCTAGATAGACAGCCGTACAGGCTCATCTAGAAGTCAGAGTGAACCACGGACAGTATCAAAACAAAAGCAACCAAGCAAATTGGTGAAAGCAAAGGGACGAGGGTCCACAGATGCACCAAGGGAAGACAGAAAGATTGTATCCAATGCAAGAATTAGCAGACCATGTTGAGGGTTGGTCCGTATGGCATGACATAGACACAGAGGATGAGGAATGTGATAGAGCAGGTGAAGACAGCTCTGAGGATGAGGGACCAACACCCATCACAGGACAATACCCCTTAGTAGAAGTAGCTAACCCTCGCTATGGACAAAAGATGAAAATGACAGACCAGACATGAGACCCACCATTAAAATATATAGAGCATGGACTAACAGAGAAATGCTAAAGGTACTAGAGGGGCTCCCCGACCCAAAACACAACCCAGTAGCTTGGGTGGCTGCTTTAAAGAGCTCAGAGACAGTAGTAACTGCAAAACCACCCAATTTCCGGCCCAGTGCACGAAAAGTATGGGTACAAAGTGCCTCAGGTCATATCACACAAAACCGTATGTCCAAACCCTTATGGGTGGAAGACCCGGAGACAAACGAAAGAGTAAAAATGTCCATTCTGGTAGACAGCTCCTGTCCAATAAACCTACTAGGACGAGACCTATTAAAAGCATTCAATTTGGCTATTGTTCCAACAAATCATGGTATGAAATGTGTGCCAATGGAAGATGAAAATGTAGTGTATGGGCCTGAAGAGCCTCACTACTATTGGACACTAGATTTGGGGAGCGGAGCTGCTATACAGCTATTAAAATTGATTACATTGATTACACCTTGAGGAACAAAAGCCAGACGGAGTCCATTGTACCCTCTGGTATAAGAGTTCGCCAGGATTAGATGTGCCATATCAGTTGCAAATAAATAATCTAAAAGGCCGAGCATTACAAGTAACAAATTTGTACATGTCACCAGAAGGAGAGGTAGCAGCTGCAGTCATGCTAACAGAGGACAGAAAGAGCTGTTTAGAGGAAGATATGTACCACATATCTCACTGAGAAAGAGAACTGACCATACATGGTACAGCCTAGGGGGGATGGTAACAATAGCAGAGAGAGGGAGTTACACAGGAGGTGGTGACGATGGGTGGAGAACAGATACTAACACAGGATATAAGAAAAAGACAGTAGGATGGAGAGTTAGAGTGACGCCTACCACCCACTTGGACAGCCCCATGTGATTAAATCCTATCAGTGCAGGCAGTGACTGAGGGCCAACAGAAAGCCTTAGATGCACTCCCAGAGATATTTATGGTCAACAGGGCCCACAGATGTGGGACTGGTCAAAGGTACAGCCTGTAGTTGTAAAGGTCATATCAACCAGAACGCCAAAAGTACGCCAATATCCAATCTCAAAGGAAGCCACTGCTGGCATACAGCCAGTAATAGCTTCCATGTTAAAATCAGGAATATTACGAGAAACAACATTGTAAGAAGTCACGTTTTAACTCCCATATTCCCAGTAAGGAAACAAGCAGCAGGAAAATGGCAAATGATACAAGACCTGCGCTCTGTAAATGAAAAGTACAAAAAGAGGAAGTCACTGTGGCTAATCCACATACTATAATGAACAGCATATGACCAACTGCAAAATGGTTTTCAGTCATTGACCTATCTAACGCATTTTTCTCCATCCCAATAAGTAGAGAAGCACAGAGGCTATTTGGTTTTAGACTAAATGGAAAGGTCTATACATCCACCAGATTACCACAGGGACTTGTAAATAGTCCCACTATATACCAAAGTGCTAACTGACTCTATGTCTACCTGTCCTCCATTACAAAATGGACAATATCTCCTATACGTAGATGACATCTTAGTAAAAGGAGATACTCAAGATTCATGCAGAAGGAACACTTAACAGTTTAAGGCACCTCGCACAGGAGGGACACAAAGTATCAAAATCCAAGTTACAATTTGTGCAACAGAAAGTAGCATATTTAGGACACATGTTATCAGCGGAAGGGAAAGAATTGTTACCTACTAGAAGCAAGCAATTCAACAGAAAGCCTGAAACCAAACAACAAATTATGTCATTTTTAGGGCTATGTAACTTCTGCAGGGCATGGATCCCTGAATACTCCATAATGATCCAGCCCTTAATGAATTCTATCATGGTCTTATATGGCCATGAGAGATAAAGTCACCTGGTCACCTGAGATGACCAATGCTTTTGAGAAACTAAAAGGGAAATTACAGACAAATGCTATTATGGCTCTACCAGACTACCGTAAACCATTCAAGCTATTAGTGTCACACAAAGATATCTACATGACAGCAGTACTGACTCAAAGTGGGGGAAAAAGATAGACCCCTGGCATTCTACTCTAAACAACTTGATTCCATTGCAAGTGGGTTTCCAGATTGTGTACGTGGGTGTTGTGCAGCATATGAAGCAGTTTTGGCCTGTGCAGATGTAGTATTAGGACACAATGTTGCAGTATGTGTTCTACACACAATACAAGAAGTGTTAATGCACGCTCACTTACTGTTTGTTACACGCCAGACATCTAAAACTTATCAGCGTACTACTGTCACGAGATAACATCATTTTGCAAAAGTGTGTAGGCATAAACATAGCAGAAGCAGTAGCCACATCAGCAGACGGAGCACCACACAGCTGTGTATCTGAAATTGAGAAATACACTCGCCCGCAAGCTGATATTTCACAACAGCCAAAAATAGGAAACAAAGATATTTTTGTAGATGGTCAGCATCCAAAGACGGCACTGGAACCAACCTTGTGGGTTACGCAGTAACCCACTGACAGAAGTATTAGAAGCAGGAACATTACCGCGCACAACCTCAGCAAAAAACAGCGGAGCTTGTGGCAGTAATACGCGCAGGCCAAATGCATGAAGGACAGGACATTAATATTTACACAGACAGTCAGTACGTCTTTGGAGCAGTACACCATTTTGCAAAAATATGGAAACATAGAGGGTTTAAAACCTAGTGGAAAAATTTTAACACACGCAGGTGTCTTACAAGACCTATTAGATGCAGTGTGCCTCCCACACTCACTAGCTTTATGCAAATGTGCAGCACACAAAACAGATGACTCATACATCACTAAAGGGAACAACTTTGCAGACAAGGCAGCGAAGGCCGCTGCCCTGCAAAACACATGAGACCACAAGTATATACCACACAGATATAATCACCACGACATACTAAAGGATCAACAACTCACTGCCCCAACCAAAGAAATAAACAATGGAAAACAGGGGCGCTACTTTAGTTAATGACGTCTATACCATCAAACAAACCAGTTTTACCAAAATCCCTACACCAACAGCAGCATTAGTGACCCATAGCTTATCGCATTGTGTCAACCGGAGGGATGGTAACTATGGTTAATAACTATTTTTATACAATAAATTTTGAAAGCTCAGCTAAAATGTTTGTAGCTCAATGTATGATATGCCTAAAAAACAACTCACAGGGCCGACTGCGACCAAAAAGAGGTCAATTCCCTACACCCTCATCTTTTCATACTGTACATATGGATTTCATTGAATTAAATCATGAGAAGGGTGTTAAGTATGCACTGGTAATTATTGATCAATTATCTAAATGGGTTGAGATATATCCAGCCAAGTCAGCAAGGCAGGCAAGGCAAGGCAGCTTATTTGTATAGCACATTTCAGCAACAGGGCAATTCAAAGTGCTTTACACAAAATCATTAAAACAGATAAAACACAAGTACAAACAGTTAAAAGTCATAAGCATTAAAAATCATAAGACACATGAATAGACAGTTAAAAACAAAATAGAAACATTAGGACACATAAAACACAAGAATAAAAGTTACAGTGCAGCATAAGAAATTTAAAGAAATGAGCATTAATTTAAAGAAAGGCAGCATCAAAAAGAAAGGTCTTCAGCCTTGATTTAAAAGAACTGAGAGTAGCAGCGGATCTAAGGTTTTGGGAGTTTATTCCAGATATGAGGAGCATAGAAACTGAAAGCTGCTTCACCCTGTTTAGTTCTGACTCTGGGGACAGAAGTAAACCTGTCCCAGATGACCTGAGAGGTCTGGGGGGGTCATAGTGTAGTAGCAGATCAGAAATGTATTTGGACCTAAACCGTTAAGGGATTTATAAACTAGCAAGAGTACTTTGAAATCAATTCTTTGGACACAGGAAGCCAGTGTAAAGACTTCAGAAGGAGTGATGTGATCCAGTCTCTTGGTCTTAGTGAGGACTCGAGCAGCAGCGTTCTGAATCAGCTGCAGCTGTCTGATTGATTTTTTAGGGAGACCTGTAAAGACCCGTTACAGTAGTCAAGTCTACTGAAGATGAAAGCAGGGACCAGTTTTTCCAAGTCCTGTTGACACATAAGTCCTTTAACCCTTGATATGTTCTTTAGGTGATAGTAGGCTGACTTTGTAATTGTCTTAATGTGGCTGTTAAAGTTCAGGTCTGAGTCCATGACTACGCCAAGATTTCTGGCTTGTCTGTGTGTTTTTAACATTGTTGTTTGAAGCTGAGCGCAGACTTTTAATCGTTCCTCTTTTTTTCCAAAAACAACTACCTCAGTTTTCCTTCATTTAATTTCAGAAAGTTCTGGCACATCCAGTCGTTAATTGTTTGATGCAGTTAGTCAGTTTTGTATTTGACTATAGTCCCCTGGCGATAAGGTTATGTAAATTTTGGTGTCATCCGCATAACTATGGTAACTATTTTGTTTTCTCCATTATCTGAGCCAGTGGAAGCATGTAGATGTTAAACAGAAGAGGCCCCAGAATGGAGCCTTGCGAACTCCGCACGTCATATTTGTACGCTCAGATGTATAATTACCTATTGACACAAGTAATCCCTATTCTTTAGGTAGATTCAAACCAGTTTAGTACTAAGCCAGAAAGTCCTACCCAGTTTTCCAATCGGTCTAGTAATATGTCATGGTCGACCGTGTCAAATGCAGCACTGAGATCAAGTATACTAAGATTGAAATTTTGCCACTATCTGTGTTAAGGTGGATGTCATTAAAGACTTTGACAAGAGCCGTTTCAGTGCTGTGGTGTGGTCGGAAACCCGACTGAAAGGTATCAAAAACTGTTGCTTAGTGACAAGAAATGGTTGAGTTGTTGAAAGACTACTTTTTCAATGATTTTACTTAAAAACGGAAGGTTTGATATTAGCCTATAGTTGCTCATTAGTGACTTGTCTAGGTTGTTCTTTTTTAAAAGTGGCTTGATTACTGCAGTTTTCAGGGCCTGTGGAAAGATACCTGAAAGAAGAGATGTGTTCACAATCTGTAGAAGATCAGAAGTCAAACAATTGGAAACATTTTGAAAAGTCCGTTGGTAGAATATCAAGGCAACAGGTCGAGGTTTTCAGATGTTGAATATGTCCTCCAGGTTTGTATGGTTGATTGTGTGAAATTCTGTCATATTGGAACTAGTTTGCTTGAACACTGTGACAACATATCCTGAACTTGAATGGAGGCACTGACTGTTTGTCTAATCTTCTGAATTTTGTCTTTGAAGAAGGAGGCAAAGTCATGCAGGCCTTGGTAGATAAAAGTTCAGATGCTACTGGTACTGGAGGGTTTGTTACCTATCAACAGTAGCAAACAAAGCACGTGAATATTATTGTTTCTAGAGATAATATCAGAGAAGAAGGACCTTCTGCATTCCTCAGTTCCAAATTATAAATGCGAAGTCTCTCTTTATAGGTGTTATAATGGACCAGGAGATTGTTTTTCGCCACCTTCGTTCAGCTTTCCTACACTCTCTTTTTTCTGTTCTCACCATTAGGACATTTCTCCATGGAGATCTTTTCTTACCAGAGACAACTTTGACTTAGTGGGAGCAATGGCATCAATAACATTTTTAATTTTACAGTTGAAATGTCTACAAGCTCACTGACTGCTAGCCCAGAGAGGGCGGGTGTGGAGGAGAAAAGCTGAATAAATGTTTCACTGGTGTTTTCAGTGATATACCGTTTCTGATTCTCTTTGTTTGGACACTTTTGGGCACAGAGATAGTGCCGTTAAAGAAAACACAGGAATGATCAGAGAGAGCAACAACGTCAGTCACACACACCTTGGAAATGTTCAGACCCTTTGAGACAATCAAGTCCAGAGTGTGCCCCTTATTGTGAGTTGGCTCCGTCACATGCTGAGTCAGTCCATAGTTTCAAAAACACAACACAGTTCTTGGTCCCACTGTCCTGGGGGCTGTCAACATGAATGTTTAAATCACCCGCAATGATTACACAAATCAAAGTTAATACAGATTATAGACAGGCAGTTTCAGTGAAGTCATCAATGAAGGTTGCACAATATTTAGGTGGCCTGTAGATATTTAGAAACATCGCTTGAGGGGAAGATCTTAATTGAAGAGCCACATATTCAAAAGAAGCAAACTTTCCATAACATATTTGCGTACAGTGGAATGAGTCATTAAGCAAAATGGCAACTCCCCCTCCTTTCTTATTCACTCTATTCTCACTCATAAACTGAAGTTAGGGGGAGCTGACTCGATGAGAACAGCAGCGCTGTTGTTATGGTCAACCAGGTTTCAGTTAAAAACATAAAATCTAGATTGTGTTTGATAATAAAATCATTGATTAAAAAGGTTTTCCTGCAAAAGACCGGACCTTTGTAAGGCTAGTGTTAGGTGTGTTT